>NC_071978.1:22963128-22994683 GCF_026283585.1 Hylaeus volcanicus | reverse complement strand
GTATCACTTAAACGTTGAGGATATATGAAAGAATTACTCAATCGACAGATGTGTATGCATCCAATTATTAACTTTGTGACGTATATAATGTGCAACTTGGTTCTTATTTGTGATAATACAAACTGAATTAACGGGTTAACTCCTAGACCGACTCATGTAGAAATGTCTACAGGGCTAAAATTTTGTCTCGAGACAATTGGACACCATAGAATCTAACATTTGTCGTATTACTTATTTTTATATTGTCCTCAAAATTTGAGAATTCTATCCAGATTTGTTTTCATTAACACTTAGCACTTAAAATTAATTGTCCCTTAGAATGAAAAGCTCTGTCATTCATATATGAGTGACGTGACGTTCAACACATTAACCAGATCAAATTTAAGTAGCCAAAAGTAATCAAATCAATAATCAAATATCAATAATATTTAAAGTCTCATGAGGAAAGAACGCAGTTTAATTTCGGGAATCTCCCATCGCAAAATTGCCTCGAAACACCCGCCACTTATTTCTCGCTTTACTTGGAGCCTCGTTTACATATCGTATCCAGAAATTGCATCGTGCTACCTTCTCTATTTTCCAATTTTAAAACGGATCACAGATTTCGTGCGCTGAATAATTTGCTATCGGACGAAACTCGATCGGCTGCCTAAGTGTTAATCGATCGTAATCAGATTAACCGTGGACACGGTCAGTGCCTAGATGCGTGACTATCTAGAAACACTCGTGCCCTGTTCGTAACACAATTGATTCAGATTACACACAACTGTAAATCCTCGGCTAATGATGAACGACTAAAGCCAGTTTGAGAACACGAACCGAAAAGAGGAATCCTGCCAAACGATTGTTTCGATTGTGCTTCACCGTTCGCGAACGTGCAACGTCCTCGATCGACTACCCTCGAAAAAGAAAAAAAAAAAATATGAAAGAATCCACGTGTGCACGTTACTTGGAAATTGTTCTATACACACACCTCAACAATTAACCACGGAACGCAGTGCTTGAAAAAACAGATAATGTTCGCGCGTTGTTCCGTTACGACCACCAACGAAATATATCAAAGAGGAAAAGTCTCTTTTCGTCTCCGTTTGCTGGCGGGAATCGATGAATATTCAATCGTGGAACCTTTGTCGTGATATCGTCAAAATATGGACTTACGGATTCACTTCGAGCATGTAGATTTCAAGTTCGGAACCTAGGTTTCGTTCTAAAAATAATTTATTTACAATTGGATTGTCTGCGATTGGAGTTTACGGTGTCTGAATTATATACTATTTTTGTCGCGTGGAATAAATCCATCGTGAACGATATTTTTGTTATCAATTCACAGAATATTGAACAACTCACGTTCGGAACCTAGGTTTCGTTCTAAAAACAATTTATTTACAATTGGATTGTCTGCGATTGGAGTTTACAGTGTTTGAATAATATACTATTTTTTTCGCGTGGAATAAATCCATCGTGAACGATATTTTTGTCATCAATTTACAGAATATTGAACAACCCAAATATACATCGATGAGTTTTTATATGAGCAAATATTTTCGACGGCACGTTCGCCAATAAAAGTTTATTGCAATCTTCATTACAACCGCAATTTGCAAAAGTTCGTGTGTAAAGCATTTTCAAACAATTTGGCTATTTTAAAATCCTTTAAATACCTAATAATGAATGTTTATTTCAAAAATATATTTTTCACGACCATGAAAATTTTCATTCCATGAAAATTGCAATCCGATTCAATCTGGGTCCAATTGGGAATACGAAAGGTGTTTCAAAACGAAAAACGAAGCATGCTCGAAGTGACTCGTATACAAGGATGAATCTGTGTAGCATCCTACCTGAAATAAGACGTAAGCATTTTATGAAATGAAAATAAAATTTCGACGAGCAGTGAACGGAAGAAAAGAGATTTTCCTGCGATCGAGCGATCTATGCCCAAGACCCGGGTGTCCAAGCATACATCCTCCCCCGTGAGTATACACGTGAAACAACGTCATCGTGAAACTCGATCTCTATGTTCCACCTTTTCACCAGCGTTTAGTGTCGTTGTCACCCGTAGTCTGTGTACACCCCGTTCTCCATGCGAAAGCAGCTTGTTCCAACTTTCCTATCGGTGTGCTTTTCTGTAGGGATTGCTCGTGTACGAATCCTCCCCTACCCATTTACTATACCGTATGTGTCAGAGACCTTTGTCTTCACGTTAGTTTGCTCGAGCCTGCCCGACTATGTCTGTCTCTAATATGATGCCTCATGTGACTAAACGACCGCTTTCCATTCTATTTTGTCAACAGCCTAAAGAAGAGGAGAAACTCCCCAGATAAAAGCATTATCCAAATCACACCCCTCAGAAAAATAATACGACATACTTCTTTTCCCGTCTCGAAAACCGACGTTGATTTCTCGATTCTCGTTCACGATCTCCTCGAACCCCCTCTCCCTCTTTTGCGTTTGTTTTCTTTTCTTTTTTTTTTTCTTTTAAGAAGCTTTACGTCTGTTCTGTGTTTTCGTTGCACCAGCTGGGCTCCCTTTGAAAGGATCGTGGGATCTTCCCACGGGACGATCCTTATCTTTCGTTTCCGAATGCTCCCGGCGCCATTAATCTCGGAATTTTTTTCATTTATTCCGTAAAGAAGGGAACAATGGTTCCTGATAGCGCATTATTCATCGAGTAATGGACTATCAGGGATCTCATTTTCGTCTAGATTAATCTCTGAATTTTTAAACAAATTATCGTTTCCGTTGCGGTATTATTCCTCGAATAATGAACCACATGCGATCTTTGCCTAAATTTTCCCGAATTGATCTCTTAATTTATTAAGGAGCACGTTGGTTTCTCTTAGCGCGTTATTCGGAGAATTAATTAACGTGCAAATGAAATTCTCTTGCCGATTTCTTTTTCGTTCCGATTTCCCCCTTGCGATGCATACCCCCGATGACGCGAAATCTCGTGCTTCGGGGGGTAGCAAAACAAACGATTTCCGTCGTGGTCGACAATTAATCGACTCGTTCGTGTCGTTCGACGATTCGACGCTATGGGAATCGGGATCGTCTTTCTTAAACATGAAATAGATATACTAAAAAACGGTCGAGAACTCGACCGCGTTCGGGAGAGGGAGAAGCGAAGCATAGGAGAATAACAACCATGCGAGAGGAAACAGCGTTTGGAAAATACGTCGGATTTGAAACGTGATCAGGCGAACGCGTAAACGAAATACCGATCGCGCTAGGCGCACGCGAGTAATTGGGCACGTGGTCGGAGACCGAGGAGATGGATGGACAGAGGGAAGTACGCGTGAGCATGTGTGAAAGAGTAGAGAGAGATAGATAGATAGATTGTATGCGAGAGGAAAATGAGAGAGAGAGAAAGAGAGAGAGAGAGAACGCTTTCGAGGAGATAATGAGAGGAGATTAAAGAAATTTCCTTTTAGCCAGAATATCGAGTAACAAGCAAAGATTAAACGCTCGACTTAAGTGTCTGTATGTCTGTCTGTCTGTCTGTCTGTCGTCTGTCTGTCTTCATTATAATTGTCACTTGTCGATTCTCTCCGTGTTGTAAAACGTTTAAGAACAGGATTCGTCGGGGGTGAGAAACTGTCGATGCAACCGAGGGACGCGTACGGTACGGTTTTTCGAGGGATAAAAAAAAAAAGTAGCGAATCGAGTCTTTCGAGAGAAGCGTTAGACAATTTCGAGACGCCATCCTTCGCTGGTGGGGGAAAGAAAAAAAAAACAAATTGTCACCCGCCCGCTCACGCGCGGTACCGGATACCGACGCGGGACGGATAACGGGCGGGGCGGAAATGGTATCAGGAGTGAGGAGAGCGCGAACGCGTTGGAGAGAGGAATGAGAATAAGATAAACTAAAAAAAAAATTCGTTGAACGACAATACGTGTTTTAAAAACAAAAAGTAAAAAAAATAATAATCGGAGATTGAGGTGTAACTTCGTCTCGTCTCTCGTGGGTGTAATTCTTCGTAGTGATTTCCTTCCGATTAAAACTTATAATGTACGTGTTTAAATCAATGGATTAAACGAGGCGACCGGTTTACACGCCCGTCCACCCGAGCGAGCACGAGTAATCGCGAATTAAAACAAAAGTAAAACAAGTAACGATAGAAACGTGGATATTAATTAACGTAATAAACGAAAGAAAAAAAAAAAAGTAAAAAATAAGAAAACAAATAAGAGAAAACACCAAAAAATTAGTCTTCTCGGGGGGTTGGGGAGTGGAGGCCGGCGAGAGGGAGCTAGGAGGAAACGAAATTAATTAACGCGAGTTCCGCGTTTTCCGTATGGACGAACGCTCGAGCGGCGTACGAGCGAGCACGCGAGAGAATCCTGCACGTGCACCGGTGCACACGATTACGGGGATGAAGGAAAAGGCAAGTAGGGGGTGTGCGAGCTGTAAAAATACTCGATTACGGGAATAACGGTGAGAGAAACGACGATACGAACCGCTCGTTTGTTGCAACTGTAGTCTTTGCAAGGTATACAGTCACGGAACTATCCACCCCATCCTGTGCATTTGAAGCACTTTTATTTATTTATTTATTTATTTATTTATTGCGATATAAATGGGAATAAGTCGTTGATATACGAAGGGTGTGGAATTATAAGGGTGCTGTAATTTATCACTGTACATTTACACAATGGCTCTTGCCTGCTGGCTGAACCTGTTGACATGGTTTTACTTTATGATTTGGAGATCATTAATAATACCTCGATATTTAAATAATATTAACGAAGATTTTCATTCAAGTCGCGAGTATATTAAAGAAATTATTTAGGTTTGATGAAGGGAATGTTGTCCTGATTTTACTTTATGATTTGAAGATCATTAATAATACCTTGATATTTAAATAATATTAACGAAGATTTTCATTCAAGTCGCGGCTACGTTAAAGAAATTATTTAGGTTTGATGAAGGAAACTAGAATAAGAGGAATAAGATTATTTATTAATTATCAAGGAAATTACCTAATAGAAAAGTAAAATCTGCATCCACTGCATATGTTAAATCGCTCTTTTTTTCTGTTAATGATAACAACTTCTTTACACAAATTAAATGATATAAGCATAGAGGAAGACTAATTTTCGTCGACAATGCTCTGGCTTGCAAAGACTACGAGGGTGCAATAATAAAACGAGACAGGGACGAGTCTCGATAGGCGTTCGCGAGGCCATCGAACGTCGAGGCCGACTCGACATGGAGAGCGCATGTAAAGACGAATCGATATGTACAGTGGGTGCTAAAGGGAAAAAGGGGGCGCGTGTCGCGTCGTTCGTGAAAATTTTGGCGTTTGTGGGACAGAGATAGGCAGAGTTTTTATCCAAATAACGATTACTTGGGATCCCTTTCTGCACACACATAGATGCAATTTTTGTAATGCACCAGTTATTTGGAGTTTGAATTTTTAATTAAAATTATAATTGAAATTGTGTTAATACTGCACCGAAACATCGCACTGATTATAATTGCAGTAGGTTGTCCCCATATAATTTTTAACCATCTCTGTCATTGGATTCCTAGGGTATTAGAGTGTCCCAGAAAATATTGCTCGTTTCAATCGTCTTCCTGTTATTCTTAAACCACCTGTGGAAATAGATTATCTGAGGTAAAATTGTACCACATTTTGGATATGTTACTATATATTTTTTAACCGACTTCGAAAAGGAGGAGGTTATTTAATTCGACATGTATATATATATATTTTTTTTAGAGAAATCAATCATATAACTTACTTGAAATGAAGATTGTTAAATTAAATGAAGTTTCATATCACACCAAACATACATACATACATGGAATGCCTTCTTCCACAGAAAAATGCATTTAATTTAATAAAAAATATAAAAAGATAATCAATCGCCACCCTTAGAATTTCATTTCGTTATACTCGCTATTCAATGAATCGTAAATCATGATTTTAAAATGTCTGAAATTGTCTGGGACACCCTAATAATTTAGCAGAGTTGTCAGGGAAGACCAGGAACGAGCCAGGGGAGAACAACACCGATGCACTCGTGATGGCGGAGAGTTTTGGACAGCCAGGTTGACTTTGATTCCCCGTAGGCGCTCAGACGCGTTCAACGGAATCCCTCTACGCGACGTAATTACTTAAATCGCGTTCCCGGAGAATAGGGTTTCACCCAGTTCGATCAATCGACCCCGGGTACTTGTCTTGGTTCCGATTGTTTCAGCGGGGACGCGCGCGCCAACAGAGCTATCGCGACGGGGATGATTTCCAGTTCGGAACTGCTCGCGTCCCTTTCCGTTGGAAAAGCCTGCTTCGTATGATCTCCGAGGATATCAAGAGTCTGTCTAATTCTCAGCAATCATACTCAATCACCATCTCTGAACAAGGAATAAATTATACAATTATTCGCAGTGATTCTCTAAATTAAATTACAAGTACAATGTTATCATTTGGATAATTTGTGAGAACTTTTTGACGGAGAAAATTATTAGATACGTTAATTAAAAATTTTCCATTTGAAGCTGGCAGTAATTGGTCAAATATTTCCCATGTTCTCGCTTCTAACTTTCATTAATTTGGAAAATATAAATTTAAAGAGAGATCGTTGAAGTGCTTAACGATAAAATAACTCGATTAATATTCGAAAATATTTTAAGTAAACCCTTTTCCATGTATCGAAGGGTCCTCCAATATTTTCGACGTTCGCTCGTGTATTTATAGTTTCGGCAACTCGCGGGAATTTATTCATGTATAGATGATTGAATCGATGCCTCGTCACGCGCGGAGTGTAAAAAAATTTGTTTTCACAGTTGACACGTCCCAGGTTATCGTGAAAAAAAATAGAATCAAAAGGATCGCAACACCGAAGAAAAAATGTTGAGCGGTTTTCATTAAATTGTAGAACCATTCCCAATCCGGGGACAAAAAATCCTCGCAAGTATCGAGTTGATTTTTCTCTGAGGGAGACAATTGCGTTACATGTTTGTACAATTTCCAATCGGTTCTCTCATTTATTACATAAATATTGGGTCGACGAATATGAAAATTGTTAGCTCTCGAAACAAACTGAATGTTACGACCGAAATTTACACGTACACTGTTTTCGAGCGTGCGATGGTTTTGGTTCGATGAACTATAATGTGAGAAATTCACAGAAACTATTTTGTTAAAATGAAATAAACAGAAGGTTGAAATATAATAATCGAAAAGATTAAATATGCCGCTCTAGTTCAACAAATTATACAAACGTGTTACTTGAATTTTCATGATCATTTTATTTGGTATCACAGTATGTCCAGTACATAGCGTGATAAATATAATTTATTTCCTGCATTTGATCGATCTTTCTTTAAATTCTCTACATTCGATCACGATCAATTCAATTCAAATAAATAAACACAATTTTTATTCAGATCAAATACTCCAAAAATATGTATCCAAATTTCTAGTTTACAAACCAGCAAGTTTACAATCGTTCCAAATATCGGCCACGATACAGTTCCACTTTCGAAGACGCTCGCGTCTAAGGAACCGTAAAGAAAATTGATTTCGTCTTTGCTGAGAGCTAGACAAACGCTTCGACGCTCGTCAGGGCAGATTAAAAGGGACGCGTGGTTGCGAGGCACGCCGGAAAGCCTTCGTACGGTTCCGTTTCACGTTTCTAACCCACCCCCAGCCTCGTTTCTCTGTCCTTGTGTGGTTTGAGTTTTTGTCTCTCTCCCCCCCCCCCCCCACCGGTACCCCCTCCCAAGCTTCATCCAACTAACACTAACACAGGAACACGATTAAATTCTCCCACACCGGCGCACGGAGAAGACACACGCGTCGCGAGATCGATGCGAAGAAACAGGAACGCGAGAGGCTGTAAGCTCTGTGGAAAATCGCGACTCGTGTCGAACGCTGACGAACGCTCTGTCGTCGCAGAACACCCATGTAAACCAAACGGAAACATACACGAACACATTTACACGTACACAAAGACAAATAGACACCGCCAGATACAACTTCACACCCAAAGAAACGTGCAGACTCGCGAGACCCGCTTGAAAATAGCTACAACGCTGCTTGTGAATCTCCGCAGAAGAAGAGTGGGAACGCGAATTGGAGGCCGAGCTGAAGGATTACGAGGTGGTTACGGGCAACGAGATGAAGAGCGCCATCGCGGCGCCTGTCGTCGGGCACGACGCGACGGATAAAGATTGGCAGAAGCATATCGACGACCTTTTAGCCAACGTGGACGACGAGGACCTCAAGTGAGCCGAGGAGATCCTCTTTGCGACCGGTTAGAGACGATCTCGTCGCTTCAATTGAGATCCTGTTCATCGTGTCAGAGATCGCCGGGGGTGGGTTTGTGTCTTTCTCTTCCATCGACCTTCCTCCTCCCAGGAAGTGAGGAGATCGCTTCTCTAGGCGAAAGGATCTCCGGTTTGGATTCTCTTCCCTTTCGCTTTCTACCTGTCTTCATTGAGATGCTGCCCGCAAAACCGCGAGAATAGAGACCCACTTAGAGGATCTACGGTGTTTGAGAAGTCAATTTGAAGTCAAGGCGGAAGGTTTTGGTTGCTCGAGGTCAGCAGTCCCCCCACCAGGACTTTGGCCAGTCCAGTACCGCCCAGAGGCGGAGCTTCTATCCCCACTCTGCATTGGATCTGTAAGGAGTAGGGGCACTTCTACTGATCAACTCTGAACTGGGTTACCATAAGTTGAACGAAAGCAGCCACGATGAGCCTTGCGTGACGTGTTACGGGATACCATAGAGGAGCTTAGTATAGAATGATGCGTTTAAAGATACAGCGAGATACCTTTTTCCCTGGCAATGTCATTTTTGGCTCAACGCGCTTTGCTGGCAACCACCTCTGAACTAAACAACAACTCCAAACCTTGATCACATCGCTACTTTTGAAGCCACAAAGAAGCAAATTACAATCCCTACAAACTCAAACTAAGTATCTATTTACCAAGTCATTTCTTAAACCTGCTTATACTTGTTTCAGTAAATTCGTTCTCCAAAATTGTCTCGTCCAAACCAAGAGACAGTGTACACCTGGTATGATTCCTCCTTGTGTTGATTCACAACAGAAAATAAGTCTATCTTGTGGTTTGTTCTTCTTAGAATTATATTTGTCCTCTTTTACATTTAAGTGAAATCTTATTCTAAGCCTAGCCAAACATTGTATCCTATACAACGACCCTATACGAAAGAGTTATACCCTGGCCTTGCGCGATTTCCAATCAGGCGGACGACCTTGAGCGGTGAATACCTTCCGTCGCGACCTACACTCTCGAAATTGGGGTCTCGAGTGCTCGATAAAACCGATTAAATCGAGAGCACTGCAAGTTACGCCCACTGCGGAGTGTCGTGGGTGTTCGGCGTGGTATATAACGCGAGAATAAGGCAGGGCGGAAGGGGGCAGGGAAGAGGAAACGAGGGTGGTCGAGACGACATTTCGTTCGCCACGGACGATTGCACCGGAGAGGGGAGAAGATGGAAGAAAAGAGGGGACTGGAGGGGGAAGTAAAAAAATAAAAAAAAAAGAGTCTCTTCCTTGTTTCCGCTTCTCCAGGTTTGTTTGTCGTCACAGACGGCACGTTTGCGATCCTCGAGCACGATGAAGATGATGGAATTGAAAACAATGAATCCGAGTGATCGGGGAAGGAGGAAGGGATTGGTCCTGGTTACGCTTGTACAGACTGTAAATTATTTTGTCGATCGATCGATCTCGCTTCTCGAACCTCCGTCGATTCCATCCGTCGACGATCACCGAATTCGCGGATCTACCGGATATGCACGCGTATCGGTGGACGGGTGCGAACGCGAGTAAACGCGACGAGGAATACGTATCACTTTAACGCCACACTTTATGTCAATTGTTAGACGACGCGTTCTCCGGTTAACGAGGACGAATCGATGTAAAACAAATGGAAAAAATGTACACGCCCCCCCAAGAACGGAAAATGTTTAAGACTCGAGGGACAAGGAATTTGAAAAGAATTTCTCGTTTGTAATGATTCTCGATCCGTTAAGATATTTAATTAAAGAAACCAAAAGAGATAACATGTGAAAATCGTGCCAGCCGCGGCGTCGAACGCGTTATGCGATGTTAACTCGAAATGCACTGTGCTACGGAGTATGTACACGACTCGATTAGAGGGAAAAATAAAAGAAAAAATCAAATTTGAAACACTCTTCATCGGGTTCGAAGGATCGACGACTTTCCGATATTATTACACTGCCGTGTGCCGAAGGACACCGTTTCGAAACCGATCAACGCGTATCGTCCGATTTATTTTTTACGAAACGAACTCGATGGATCGGACACGCTTTTCCTCGATAAAGGAAACCAAAAACTATACAAAAAATAAAAACAATGCAAACGGATACGTTTCATCGTGGATTCGTCGCATGCCAAAGATCAACTCGATTTCGACGAGCTTACTCGCGATCCGCGACGATGCATCCACGGATGAGATGATTCATGTCTAGATAAAAGCATCGAATAACGAATAAAGGACGAGCAACTCGTTGTTCGTTTAATTAAAATTGACATTTCAATTGTAGAAATTGTATTTTACGTTTGAGGAATCGGAATTCTACAAACGACTGTTATTCGTACAAAATTTGGCCGTCTCTGGATCTATCTTGCGCGCAACGATCGATCGAGAGATTATTTGTATCGTTAGGAGACGTATTGTTGATGTTCGCGTCGCGAGAGATATAATTGTTCTTTTGTTGAATTCGCAGATTTAATTGTTATACGTGTCGCGCTATGTATTGAGTATATTCACTTGTGATCCCTCAAGGGTAGGACTCCAGCTGTTCCCTTTCAATCTTAACATTTCCTTGCAGAATGGTGTAGTGTATATTGTTGCTCAAATATGTGTGCAAAACATTGGACGTGGACATTTGATAGGTTTAGAGATATAATGAATTAAATTTCCACGTTATCTTTGAGTTAAATTTTGGTAGATTATATTCACTTATGCAAAATAAAATATTAATATTATTACGTAAATTTAAGAAATATATTTCAACATGTGTTAATAAATTCATAAAATCCACAGTCTATCGAGTCCATATCAAAGACACCTGGAAAAACAATACCCGATCATTGATACGAGGTTGGTTAAATTATTAGCTATGTTTCTTTCGTTGTATTAAAGTTTTATCACAATTATATCCTTCCTAAGTAAATAATTTAAGGTGCTCACACCTCGATGGAACGTTTACATATAAAATTTTCATTTCATTCCTAAAGTGAAATTAATTCCTGAATTGTACTTGTAATTATTTATATTTCTACACATTAAACAATCTGTTTTTCGTCATCCTGCAAGACCAGCTTAAAATTAAAAGAGAACACGTTGGATCCTCGACTAGCAGTGTCCACGCAAGAGAGACTCGAACCAGGAAACAATTAAACAAGTCACCGAATCGATAGAGGTATACAGTCGTCGTGTATAGTCGTAGGCCGCAACAACAATTCCTCGACGATGATTTTCTCCGTGCGACATGCCGTCCAATAATTCCCCTGCTCTCGATGGAACTGGGGCAAAACAACAATTTGTGGATAGAGGGAAAACCGCGGAGGCGATAAAGGGTTGCGCTCCGCGAGCAAACGATCGTTGCCTGGAATTACTTGGATCAAGTTTTGGATATACTGGGCTATAAAGTAGCGTTTCGTCGAGGTTTGAAGTCTTTCTCGCGTGGACGGTGAAATTAACGCCAGAAATTGAATCTTTTGATTCTTAATGCTATATGCAAAGAAGGAGGAGGTATTATTTGTTACCCTAACAGTTGGGAGCGATTAGTCGAGAAGATACAGGAATAGTTTGCATGGTATTCTTGTTTTTAAATATAAATTGAGCTTGGTATGATCAGAAGCTCTTTTCTCTATAAACTGTAGGCAGGAGTTCATAACAATGTCGAGTACGTGGATACAAACAATGTCGAAAGCTCAACGCTCTTTCGCGATGTTTCAGATAACACTTAGCACGTGGACTAGTGACATCAGTATATTTACTTGTAGTGCCACTAGTACGAGTGCTCGCCGTACTCTGAGACTATCGTTACACGTATCTCGATCAACACTACGTATGCACGGAATCGCAGAAAACCATGCAAGCTATCCTTGTACTCGAACAAACAGTCAACGAAAGGCGATTTGGCAAAATCGTTGCGTTTCCCGTCGAGGTGTTCGTTCTGCGTGCGCTTCTATGTTGAGGTCCCGATCATTCGTCAATTGAAACCTAGAAAACGGTGAACTCGACGTAAGTCAAAGGCGAGATAGTATCTCAAGCGGGAGCTAATTCTTCGAGAAGACGTAAGGAGAGATTAATTCTGAACTCAACGCGCCGTGAAAGTGTTTATCATTCGCACTAGTCGTCAGGTGGATGTATACATGTTATATTAAATATAAATATATAAATATACGTATATGTACCCATGCATATACATATATTAACGTTAAGATGTCGCAATGATTCGGGCCTAAGCTTGTCGGAGTTAATGGAAGACGGAGACACCGAGAGTGTTGCGCACCTGTCCCTCGATTTACATGATGTATCATCGAGTCGTGGTTTTGTATTAAAAAACAGTGTAGATCGAAAAGAACTAAAGGGATATAATTTAGACAGTTATATTTAATTTAATAATTACTTCAAACATTTTTGTATTACTTTCCCAGGGGAAAGATCGATAAAAAATACACTATCCTGTGTTTAATGTCAATGTTAAAATACAAACGGCACTAAAAAAAACATGACGCAGCATAGATACCGTGTAAGTCGGAGGATAGGTGTATATGAATAAATATATATACATACAAATATATATGTGGCTGAATAAATCCCCGAAGCGATAATTGTGTATTTCTTAAGCCACAGCCGAGTACAGTGTGATTCCCTCGCTATTTTCACACAAAGGGCCCACTGGGTCGATATATAATTATATACCACTTCTGTAGTGAACACTATGTTCGCCTTTTCTTTCTTTTTTTATTATTATTCAGAGCCGGCGCAAGGCAGGTTCAGCGCGTTCGCCGGAACCCGGCCCCGCGTTTTAAAAGGCCTCGCGGTCTACGAAAATTACCGAATTAAAAGGCACCGATTTTGATTAACTCTTTACAGACTGATGATACCATTAACAAACGAAAGCAATTTTTGCTGAGATGCAAGACATTTTTTTAGTAACGACGATTATATTGAAAAGAGTGACAAAAATCATCAAAGTATTGGGTTGTCCAGAAAGTTCGTGGCAATTTTTAAGAAAAATTCAAAGGCACATTTGAATTTTGATATATATTTATTGAATTATATAAATACCATTTTGTTCCACAACCTTCCCACCTTTCAAGGGATGCGCCTATGTTAATTGTTTTCAACCATTTTAATATAAACAGACGTGTACCACCTACCAGAAATCGGCACGGACTTTCCAGACAAACTAATATTATTATTTAATATTCGTCTTATAAAAAATATATAGCATTTGTAAATATAAGTGATTCCTCGTTGTAAAATTTAAGTGTAGGATTTGAATGTGAATTCAGGCCCCGCAAAATTTTTGAACCCGGCGCCGCAAAAGATCACCGCCGGCCCTGTTATTATTATTTAAGAGACACGCCCTTATAAGAAATTAGCGGGCGAATAACTCTGTCTCTCTGTGAACTCTATTGCGATGTCGAGTCTTTCGTTGGCGACCTGTTGTACGTACTCTGTCGATTTCGTTCACCGTGCCGATCCTCCTGTTATATTTCTTCGCGCGTTGCACGACGTTCGCGAGTAAACGACGGAAACAAAGAAATCAGGAAACGAAGGGTACTGTAACAAATAGTCCCGTATTCTTTTTTATTTTTTTTTGTTGTGTCCTCTTGTGCCCAGACTGAGACGCGAGATAAAAAGTATACTTTGACCGTATTGTCCGAACATAAGCGAACGTCTTTCTCTCAGAAAAAAAGAAAAAATGATTCGAGATATAGAAACAAATTGAAATTTCATGGCCAAACGAAAATCATTCAATGACCTATGTGTATGGTGTACTTCGGCAATCCCCTATTTCAAAATACGACTCTGTGAATTGTGTAATAAAGCTAAAATCCTATGGTACAGTGCATTCACTCGTAAGGATGAACATACACACCCGATACGTATATATAAATGATATACATATATACATATGAGAATAAATAAAAAAAAAAAAATATATATATATATATATGTTGTTGACTCCATTGAAAGTATGATAATATATTAATGAATAACTAACGAGAACGTAAGGTGGCAAACATTAAATTCCGAAACTATTAAGAAATTAATTAATATAATTGCGGAATGTAACAATAAAGGTCGTGTACCTCGTGAAAAATAAACTGGAAAAAAAATTACATAATCGAGTGGTGAGCATGTGTGTTTTAAACCTTTCATTTATCCCTGAAATAATCTATATTAAAGCATAGCAAGATGATGTCGCGAGTACCAGGTATTTATATTAATGATTACGTTTAGTTAAAGAAGGTGCGAGTTGGCTACTTATTTCAGTCGAATACTCTTTACTTAATCGTACGCAACATAAAACTTCAAAGTTTTACGGAAATTGTTTGTAAAATAAAGCGTTAAATGCATCTCTAAAGATGTGTTCCAGTTTTCATTTTAAATTCCATGGTAGTCTCTTGCGAGAAACGTTCGCCATCTGGCGGTGAAGAGGTGAACTAACTTTAGGAGTATGATCAGCGCCTCTATCGGGAAAACGCTCAAGTTTGTCGCCGAATAGTTCCTCCGTGCACCGCTAGATGGTGCTATTTAACAGATTTATCAGTACCGACATTACAGTTTCTTGAATATTCTAGTTTTCCTCAGATATTTACATGATATTACGTTATATCAAGATAGAATTCAATGATTTGAACCTGTAGTCATTGTTTTATGGACTAGAATTGGATGAAAATTTAATTTTCCAATGGTAACGGTTTTGAAGAATGATCGAGCTTTCATTTATGAAGGAATACTCGTAAAACATCTTCCTAACTAATTTTGACCTCTATATTATGCTACCAGTAAGCGTAATATACCAGTAAACGTATCTATAAAGATGTATTCCAGTATTTTTTTATTTCTCGATTTAATTCTTGCGAGAAACGTTCGTCATCTGGTGGCGAAGAGGAAGAACTAATTTTCGGAGTATGGTCAGCGCCACTATCGGGAAAACGCTCAAGTTTGTCGCCGATTAGTTCCTCTGTGCACCGTTAGATGGGCCTAAATTCTTACCGACATTACAGTTTCTAGAATATTTCACTTTTCCTTAGATATTTAGATAGTTTACGTCATGCCACGCATAGCATTCATTGATTTGAACTTGTAGGAATTATTTTATGGACTTGAATTTAAGTTTTCAACGAAAACAATTTGCAATGTCGGTATATAGAATTAGTAATGTTATCTACTTACAATAATAGCAAGTATTTGGCTACAAACTTGGGCGTTTTGCCGTTAGAGGCGCTAGCGACTGTTTAAAGCACTAAGGAACTATATCGTATAGAAAATATTAAATCTACGTTTAGTCCTTCAGATCATTATAGATTGCTATGCGATCAGTCGTAATAAATTGTACAATGTTATTAAAATAAATCTTTATTACATTTATCATTCATATCAATATATACAGATCTCAAGTTAAACACATATATACATACAGTGATTAGTGCTCTTCTCTCTGTCACACTCACATGTAATTAGGATTTATTATTATTCTTGGAATAAAAAATACTATCTCATTGATGGATCTTAGAAACAAAACGAATCCAAAATTATTAGTAAATCGAGATAAATGATTTTAGGAAGAAACTCGGTTATATAACGTAGATATGAATTTTATAGTACTAGAAAACGGCGAATTCTGTCGGAGAAAAATATTAAGATAATAAATACACGTATTATTATTTCGTCGGCGTAGAAATACAAATACGAGCACATAAGTCTTTAGTTGCACCTATAAAATATTTCACGCACCAGTATTGACTTCCGTATCACTCCTCCTGTTACATATAAAAAAAAATGCGTAGTCCTGAAATATCCATCTCGGAGTATTTAAGCAGGAAATAAAAAAATTAAACTACAAATAAAACTAAACTTCCCATGAAATACATCGATACAATATTTCCCTACGTTTTCACGTTTTCTACGTATTTTAGATATTTCGCCCCGCTATTTCTTCTGTTCATATCATTTGTTTACATTTACCAACAAAGAGAGCAATGCTTGGACATAGTTTTAATCTAGTTCGTCCATTGACATACTTATAACTTCGTTTGTATCTAAATGTAAATGTCGTTCACCGACTCTTAAAGTTAATAGCGTGATCGTAATGTCAAGATTCATGATTTAAAATGTCTTTCAAATCGTCTGGTAACGTATGCGTGATGTCGTTTATTCTTTCCTGAAGCTTTTCTCTTACAGAGTTACCAATAGGTACTTCATCGATATACGTCTTTTCTAATTTTTGTCGAATTCTGAGAATCATGTCAACTAGTTCTACTTCCTGTTTCCCTTGCACCCATGTTTTTAAATCCTATAACAATCATTATTTATTACAAACAAAGAATGCAATTTGGAAGATAGACAATCTTGATTTACAACGTACCGCTTTTGACAGTGCCTCCAGTTGTATGACTTGTAATTTTTGCGATAGTTCGGTATACCTAGTATGAAACCATCCAGAAAAATTAGGCGAGCGAAAAAAGCGTCTATACAATCCTACCCAATCTCCTTTTATTCCTGTAGTCAACTGTGGTCCTGCGCTACTCAATGTAGCTAAAAAATCGTCTGGATTAAACAATTCAGGTATGGGTGTAGCCTAAAATAAACATTATTTGTTTAATAATATTCAACCTGTAGAAGATAGTTTTAAATTGTGATTAAGTAAGAATTACTTTGAAAGGTGATATGTCCTTTTGTAGCGGCATAAGACTTGCAATATATCTCTCAAGAGGTATCATAAAACTTTCTGTTAATTCTATCAAATGACGCTTTAGAAGAGCCGTTTGCACTTCGCCGGGTCTCTTTGTCTGGATACCTCTAAATAATTTCTTTAATATAGTTTTATCCTTCTGGAGAAAAGGTTTATATTGTGTATAAACTCCCGGTTTCGAGTCCAACACTTTGAGATTCTCCGACTTCTTTATTTTGTACTTTTGATTTTCTGTAATACAGGAAACTTAAATGCACTTTATCTACACAACATTTTACTAAACTTACCATTATTAATTCCGTTACTTATTCGGATAATATGAGGCCAATGTTGCAGAGTCTTAGCGAAGAAGGGGTTCGTTACGCCTAATATTACAGCGGGAGGCGACGGGGCATCCGTAGTATATTCTTTGAACTCAGAATCATGAATTGTAAAGTAAGGTCGATGATCGGCGCAATATTTCAATGGTGCTATCATCCTAAAAGCAGATTATTTTTATGCATTTTATTTTATAATTAGGTATCTAAAGAAATACTTACGCGATTAGTGCTTGGACCATTTCGGAACAACCAGTAGGTGAACCGGCCATAACAACGATTGGTTCGCTAAGTAATACTAGTTCCCATAGTAAGTGTACGTAACTTACGACGCTAGCTAAACTTCTAAACATGTCTCCCTCATAGGCAGATGTTAAGATTAGTCTTCGGGTTGCGTGAAAATTTGGCGCATGATCCATGGCAGCAATGGTAGGTGCAGTTGACTTATAGTTTTGATTCGGAATATACGTCTAAAATATAAATAAAAAAGAATGTACGATATTTTCAGAATAAAAATATATTAATGTTTACCTGAAATAAAACGCCTATAAGTGGTAAATGAATTATCTGGCCAGGTGCTGGAGGTGGCCACTGATCAATTTCTCTTACTATAGCTTCCATGACTGCATTACCCATTTCAAAAAACTCAGGTGCAATTAGAGCACACAATTCACCAAAGAGATTCACAAATGGCAGTTTTGTAATTATAACAATACTCTAAAACGGATAAAATTATCTTTAAAATGTTGTACTCATATACTCGGTATATTGTTATATGAAGCATACCTTTTGAAAATATCCTCTTGGAAGGGACTTGTCTTTTACTTGACGGAAGTATACATAACCCCAGTAATAATCTTTATCGCATTGTAAAAATGGTGGTGATCTTCTATCGTATTCTTTTAAAGCCTTAGTCTCTTGAACAGAATCTCCATTCTGTCTTATTCTGACATGGTATTGAGTATCTCCCATACAGCCAGAGTTGGAATCAGGAAAAGCGAGATAACAGACGTTAGATCTCTCTTGTTCAGATAACATGATATGACCTGGATATATAGCCTAGCAAATAATAATGTATATTATTAAAAATGTAACATATTTACCAAAAAAATTGCATTACAACGAAGACAATTATAAACCACAATATACCTCTATAGCTTGACCTAGTTCAAGATCAAAAGTAACAATGCACATACAATGTACCCAATTATGGAAACGTTCCCATTTTTCATAGATCATCTCTTCTTTATTATTTATATTATCCACTTTCTTATTTCTCGAGCAAGTAGCATCTGACATTTTTACAAGAATTTTCCTCTAATATAATCACATATATATATAATGAAACATGTTACTAGCTACTATACCAAGCAACTGTTTCAAAAACTTCTGTTTAACTTATAAACTAATACATTATAGTAACTCCAATAGAGGAATTTGAGTATCTGGAAAATAAGTATTATTAGTTATACTGCACATTGGTTTCTTTCTTATATTACACAAAAACTTACAGCTTTGTTCAAGGTACACATTGTTCTTTACTCGTGGACAGAAAATGTTTCCTATGGATCATTCCGGTCAGTTTCAATAATCTCATAACTCTTATCTCTTGCCTGCGAATCTTTACCCTGTTTAACGATGTTTAAATACGCGTAATCAACATTTGCTCTTTATTAGCGTCGAGTGTCAGGAGCAATGTGTCAAGGAAAAACGTTAATTCAAGAATCAAAGAACTCAGGCGTCAAAAATACGAGGGACATTCCGTATATACTTATTTCATTATCGTCTACTATATACACACGTCCGTTAAAATGCCCACGTGTTTTTCGTATCTTGACAATAACAATCTGTCAAGCATATCAATTGAATTCGTGAAGCAATGCTGCAACAGGGTACATGTTCGTGGATAACGTTTATACCAACGATCTTCTTCACCGAGAGCAACTGCATATGTTGACAATCAAACGTACGCACATCGTTCAGTCTCGCTTTATTAGAGAAAGTCTTCATAATGCTCGCTGCCTACAAAAATAATTATAACCTCCGATACCAAACATATATACGTATCTCGAGAAATTCGATTTATCTTAGCGCGTCAATTCTCTGTGACAACGTCAAATCGAAGATACACTAATCTCGTTCGTATCGGAATTAGCACGGTTTTGTCTCGTCAATTTATTCGCGAAAGGTGTTCCACCACCTTACTACTGAAACATTAAACCATAGCTATGTTGGATGCCTGATGATCATTGGAGACTTCTACTTCTACTCCCAAGAGTTGCTGTCGAGAACAGAGATGCCAGATTCGGCCCGCGAATCCCCGTGCCGTCGGTGACGCCGCTATGTTCCACACAGAAACAGTTGTACGCACACAAAGCTACAAAATCGTATACGTGAATCGGGAGCTTCGGAAAAATAAAACGGAACGGACTCTATTCGTCTCCTTTTCGTTCTCAGCGCCTCTATCGGGAAAGCGCTTAAGTTTGTCGTGGAATAGTTACCTTTTTCGACGTTAGATAACGCCATTTCAATGATTTACCGACAATGGTATAAATAAAAGCATTTTTCTAGATCATTTGTAGTGTTGCAATATCTGTGATATAACTACAAGTTTATTACTATGAATGTAATAAAGTAGAATTCGTAATTATTATGAATATATACCGTATGTCGGTAAAAAGGTATTAATAGCGCCATCTAACAGTACAAATAGGAACTATTCCACGACAAACTTGGGTGTTTTCCCGATAGAGGCGCTGATCACACTCCGAAATTAGTTCGGTGTGTTCGCCATTAGATGGCTATTAATTTGAACAAAAATACCGGGAACTCACAAGAGAAAGTATGATAGTTTAAAAGTTTAAAAAAGAAGATGCAATTACAAGATACACCCACTTTATTTTCCAATTGTTGCTTTGTTCAATAATTATAGATCACAATTTCCTTCGAATTTCTCTTGTGTTGTAGTGGAATTGAAGTTAGTATACAAATTATTGCGTAATTGTTTATGTAAGATGTGTCATAGCGTCGACATTTCTTACAAACTTACGCGACATTTATTCTAAGCTCATGAGATTTGTTATCAATACTATATTTACGGGAATGCTATCTCTCTTGATTTAGCAATAACTAGAGAATATTAGATATTGTTACTTGTTACTAATATCTAGATAAAGATATGTAAGTAGCGAACATTGTGTATGAAATTATATATGCCAGATTTTTATATGAAAAATATAAATTCCTTCCTCCTTTACATAAAAAATATAAATTCCTTCCTCCTTTACATAAAAAATATAAATTCCTTCCTTCTTTACATAAAAAATGTAAATTCCTTCCTCCTTCTCATAAAAAATATAAATTCCTTCCTCCTTTCATTTAATTTCAAGCGCTCTACATTATATTTGAATTTCACGAAAATTCCTAACATCAAGCTCAACGTAACAAATGTTGCTTGCCCAGAGTGAGCGGACGAATGATTCATTTGTTTTTATCTTTATGAATAAAGTCTAGTTCAGTTGTATATGTAGACCACTTCAAAATTACACAACACAATGTTGGTATTAAATGCTAGATCAGATATGAGTACATTTGAATGGATTTTATAATTGAAATAGATCTAATAGATATAGACGTATTTCGTGTATAGGACAAGCGATAACAGACACATCGTACTCTATGGAGTATAGGATGAGCAAATATCGACGTTTGTCTTTTGTATTCATTCGTTCGTTCATACTATAGAATTTCGTATTTACAAATTAAAAGATCCGTGCATTCGACAAAAAGTACTCTGTAATTACACAGCTACCGAATGTAACACACGAATACTTCAATATCAGCTGACATCTTTGTGTAACTTTGAGTGGATACGCGAGTGCGCGTGTGTATATACAGTTCTGGCGGTGTTTTAGGTTGTGTGAAGAGAATTTTTATTTTTAACATTTATACTTTAATAGATCTAGGTTCTCTCAGTTAGAAAGATGTCCACGCGTGTAGAAAATTTGATCGAAATGTATCGAGACGTTTTCGAGGTTTTATGGCGTAACAGATACCCAGACAAACTAATTAAAAATGTTTAAAATGTATTCTTAAACTTTGGTATTTTTAATCAAACTACAAAATACAGAAAATTCAAAGGAAAAACGAATTCACGAAAATATCTTCTCTCGGAAGTTTATTTATACGTGTGGATAGAGTCGGTGAGTACGTCCCTGAGTAGACGACTGCGCGCGTGCCTAATCTTCGCCGCTGTCACATTCTGTCAAGCCCCGGTCGTCAGCCCGTGTTCATCAGCCATGCCGTGTCTAACTGTAAAAATCATCAATCGTTGGTATTAAGTGTCGCTCGTCGCGGTTCCGGGCCGCTGCGAAAAACGGCGGCTTGCAATCGCGATCAAACATGTACCGTATCTTTCCCGATCTAACAGGCGATACGGGTGTGTCTAAGCGCGTGTTCCGATACGTGACCAAGTATGTCACTCAGTTCGTAAAAGTCCGACGTATGCCGTAGCCGTAGCGAGCGTTAGGTTACCGGTAAACAGGAATACGCGACTATGTCAGCTGACATCCTGCAGGATAGAAACGTGGCCTTGAACGGCAAGAACGATCTACCGGTAGTCCCACAGCCTACAACCAGGGGTGGACTCAGAGTGTACAAGATCGTCGTTTTGGGCGACGGTGGTGTTGGTAAATCAGGTATTACTCTGGTATTCCTCTATCCTCGACCAAAGTACGCGCCAAATATTTTAGCCGCTCAAGTCCGTTAAAAGGTAAACCTTGATATACCTTGGTACCTTTGGTACGCAATTCTTTGTCCCTTTGTATAAACTTACTGACACATGTCTTAATCTCTTGGAATCAAAGATGGGAATGTTTGTCAACATTGTCTGTATTCAGAACGCTCCAATGCTCCAAATATTTTAGATATCCAGTTCAAGTACCCCTGGTGTTTGCATCTATTATTTGTAAATATGTAGCACATACTTGATTAGTCTCATATAAACTTCCAATTAAATTTCTTTAAGTTCGTCATTCTCTTTCAAACTTTACACTCTGCTTAATATTGGAGTACTCTCAACCCCACTCAAAATGCAGAGATGTGTAGCAGTAATGTAAGGAGAGAGGCAGTTTTTGACATTACTTATAGTCAGAGAAATGGTCCAGAGTAGCCAAAATATTTGATGCTGATCCTTCTCAACTCTCCTCAAAACTTGTTGCAGTATATCTATATTACTGAAATCATTTTTCAGCGGTCACCTTGCAGTTTGTTAGTCATAGTTTTCTTGACTACCATGACCCAACTATAGGTAAGGATGTTGTATAATGTACTCAAATCGATAGCTTCATTCAAGATAAGTATGATCTAATCTTTTTTGTTATTGATAGAGGATTCGTATCAACAGCAGGCAGTTATAGATGGAGAGGCTGCACTGTTAGATATATTGGATACTGCAGGACAGGTCAGAATTTGTTATTACAAAACTCATGACTGTTTGGAGTTAGAAATATTTTGTAGCTTATGGTTGTTCAAACTTAGGTGGAGTTCACAGCTATGCGCGATCAGTACATGAGATGTGGAGAGGGTTTTATGATATGTTACTCTGTAACGGATAGGCATAGTTTTCAGGAAGCTTTGGAGTATAGGAAACTGATATCGCGCGTAAGGGCTAACGAGGATATACCGCTGGTACTAATCGGCAATAAATTTGACTTGCAGCATCAAAGAAAGGTAGAATATTTGTGTAGAATTAGGATGTATCAGTCTCATGTGTATGATGATCATATTACAGGTGACTACAGAAGAAGGGAAAGCACTTGCTGATCAACTTGGTTGTCCTTTCTATGAAACATCCGCAGCACTTAGGCAATTTATAGATGATGCATTTTACTCGTTAGTCAGACAGATTCGAGCTAAAGAGAGGTCACGAAATTCGGTGCGTAAGCACAGTCGCTGGTGGCGACTACGATCGATTTTTGCCTTTATTTTCAGAAGAAAACAAAGACACAATAGCAATCATCACTACTCCCCATGAATGTGATCATTTTATTAGAGGTCCTATTGATAGCGTGTATTTTAAATTGATAAATCACGGCAACACGAACAGTTTAAATTTCTACAGACTACAACGAACAAAATTTTCAATGATTTTTTTATATTTGATAGTAGTCTCCCTATTTAGAGACTCATTTACTCGCGTCACACTGCCTTATCTTTAACCCCATTATATTTTGAACATAGTAATGGAGACATAAAACGTAAACTACGATACATGGTTTTTATCACGGATTCTGCATCGTTATGTTAGAATAGGTTTAATTGTCTCTGCTGCTCAAAAAGGAGTTAAGCATACAATATTATATACGAGGTTTATGTTTCTTTAGAGTACAGTTTTACAATGGCAGTAATAGTATTTCCGTGACTCTTTATACGTCTCCTGATACAATAGTTCTTTCATTATTATTTATTAAAAAGGCTGTTAATGTTATTTATAGTATACGTTATCAAGCAAAGTAATAGATAATTGAAATGAAATGCCTAATTATTACAGGAATAGTTTACTTACGTACTGTTTAAATTAATATAGCCGCGTCCAGTTGTTGTCTCTTTTTATGCAGAATTTAAATTTTAATTGCCACGATATAGTCGATACATCGTATGACCAAAGAAATTAACATTCAGTGCTGAGCTAACATAATAAAAACAAAGTAAAGAACATGTAAATGCACAACATTTTGTAAATGCAAGATGTAGGGAAAGCTTTATAATACTAATTGTTATCTTGTCCTAATTAATGATACGAAGTTAACAATTAAATTTTATTTATGCTAATTTAATTTTTACAGAAATAAGATTTTACGAATGATTTTATATTGAATTAAAAGTAAATTACTATAAAGTATATGAAAGTTTCGATAATTTGTAAAGTTTACAAATGTTACATATTTAAAAATCGCACAAAGCGTAAGCATTTTTAAAAAGACATTTTACTATCAAAAGAAATATTTACACGAATATATTTTTATGTTTAAAGATTAAACAAATAACGATAGCAGTTTGGGATGTTAAAGTGGTCACAGAATTCTTACGTTTAAGAACTACCAAAACTTCTGAAATGGCTCTTAAACAACATCCAAATTTTTCGAATTAGAATCAACACTATATACATACACATATAATAGACTCTATTTTCACGATTCCTAACATTTGTTATTTATTGAAATTTTTAATTCGTGCAGCTTCAGAATACACGCTTTCGTTTCTAGAGTGTGTAAAGAAGTATACAGTTATAGATGAATCGTGACAGTTTAGCGATATATTAATAGAATGATATGCTTTAAATAGTTGCCACGTAATAGAGCAAATTGCTAATGGCAAATAGTCATAATATATAAACAAAAAGAATGGTTAAGTGTAAGTTTATATACTAAACATCTAGTCGTTACTTAATGTTTCCTAGTCAAGTTTTGCATTTTGTTATACATATAATAATTTACAGTTTAAATATGCAGTTATAAAATTTGATTAAACACAATTTAACACGATCGTTTGTATGTTTACCATATCCTATAAATATTTATATGCGTTAGTATTACAATTGTTATAAATATTTTATAAATAATACTATTAGGAGATATTGGTGATTAATATTTAATCCATCATATTAGTAATGATAATAACAGAATTAATTTTATTTTCTAGTATAAAAGTAAAGTAAAGTATTATTGTCAAAATTGATAAGTTGCATAGTACACTCAGCTCTGTACCAATAAAGTAAGAAGTATTATTAAATACAAGTAAAGTGTGTTTAATCTTCAAATATTTGGAACAATGAAAGAGGTCTACGGTTGCTTTAGTTTCATAGTGTAATTAATATTTTTTCTTATAATTTTGAACAGTTTAGGATGGAGTAGTGTATGTACATATAAAATGTAGAACAAACAAAAATGCGATAATATGTACTGTATCAATATGAAAAAGAAATTTGTATAAGTGTGTTCCCAGTATAAAATGTAATAGGTATTACTGAAAAAATCGGATTAGATATGCAAGTGTTAAGAATTAGAAATGATACTTTATAAATAACGTAGTACGTTCAAATCAGTTCTGTATAAATAATATACAGAAGAAACACAATTTACAATGACAATACGATAAAATATTAGACAAAGTATAAGTTTTTGATGTACTATTGAACAAAATCTTTTAACAGAATAAAAACAAACAAACAATAAAGTGCATATAATGTACGTGTGCATTTTGATATTAAATAATAAATTTGATATGGTTGAAATAATTTTGTGTAAAATTAATATCGTATATGAGTTGTAAATGTGATTTGCTGATTGGAAATATCAAAATACAAATTATAAAAGTATTCAAAATACATGATCCTAATCTACAAATACAGTGTTTTCCAATACAATGCTTGAAATATTATTCTTTATCTATATTCAAGTTCATACCTTATCCTGGAAATCAAAGTTATTATTCATAAATGTTTTTCGTTGCATAGGTTCATAATGATAAATTAATTAATATACAAGAACGATTTATTTTTCACAATTTCTCTCCAGATACATTTAATGTTCAGTAATATATTTGTTTTGTTTAGGTATGATCCAGTTGAATACTGAATTACATTCAGAGTAACAACACATAATTTATTGCTATTGACTAATATAATTTTTTTAATTTTTATAAAGCTATCTCAACATTTATTTTAGTGAAAAGTTTAACAACAGCACAAAATAATGAGAAAATGTTTGAAGTAGTAGAAACGTTGTATAATATAAATCTTACATAGTATAAGTAGAAAAAATTGGCACTTATCTGAAGTTTTCTTTATCGTGTAGTTGTACGTGTATTTTAATTCAAATTATTGAATTATAAAAGATTTTGAAATTTGATGTAGTGATGAGTAAATAATATTTTGTTATTATTCGTAAACAGATATAAACGATTATGAAAAGTTATATTTCTATCATTTTAATGTATATTTAAAACATGTTTTTCTGTTATTGTATGAAATCCCTTTGTTACATTTTTATCAGTCTCCAGTTCCTGCTTTCATTTCCTGATCTCTTTCACTTTCTGCTACATTGCTGTCCGTGGATCCTGCGTTTCCTTGTTTATTATTTTCTATATAAATCACAAAAAAAACAAAATAATCTAAATCTGCTTCTATTTCTACTTGAAACCAATGCAGATTAATGAATTATGAATGTGATAATAAAAAGCGAAATTCATAGGAATGTTGTATATTTAAATTACAGTATATAATTACCAATGTTATCCACTCCTTCTGTATTTAGACTGTCATCTTTGCCATCATTGGAAGTATTGTTTCGTTGTCTTGGAGTTGCTTGAGCTGAAAGTCATGTAAACTAAATTACTACTCTACAATGAAATAATGCAGACGTTTCTGAAAGATTTTAATTACAGTTTATTTTAAGTACAAATAAACCATCGTTGATAAATATTATTTTAGTAGCCCCAGATATTAGTGCAGCCCTCACCATTTATTTAGTTGTTGTGTGTATTAATAATCATATGTAGTACCATTCATAATTCAGACCATTGCGATTATAGGTATAAATCCACATTAATTATTAGTACATATATCATTTTTTTATACAAATTTATGAATATAATTCAATTTGTTAAAAAAAAATCACAGTAAATGAAAATGTTGAATGCTATACTTAAAATGTATAATATTCATATAGTTTTTATTTCTTAAGTTGATACAAATACATAGAGTAAAATCTACAATTAATATTATAGGTTTCATATCACCTCATGAAATTTAAATATTAAGTAAATTTGCGACAACAAAGATAACTAAATCACAGAAGGAAATACAAATTTTGAATGCACTTTTTAATCATTTATATTATGAATGAAAGGAATGTTTTAAGAATAAAGCAGTGAAGCATAGAAGATTATTTATCATTTTTTATCAAATACTAAACATTATTCAGGGAATAAATATGAAATTTGTAATTTCAAATAGACTTTCAATAGCAAAATTTGGGAACATTAATACTTTTAGACAATGGATAAAATCCGTATTTCTTCATCCACACTTTGACAACTGATGTGAAGCAAGTCATACTTCTATATGTTACATAAATAAGCGGTGCGATATGCTCATTAAACAAGTCATCCATTTCATATGAACAGAAGTTTGATAGTAGGAGCACGGAAAATACAACAATTTCATACAGTTACTGGAGGAATATTGTTTTAGTTTTCTGATAATCTTCTTTTACCCTGAGGTAGGAGAAAAGTATTGCTACTTTTCAGCATTGCAACTGAGAGGCGAGGACTTAGGCGCATAGCGCCAGGTGGATCTGTTGGAAGAACTGGAATTCCATGATACTTCAAACCACGTTGACCAGCTACAGATACTTTTACAGCTGTCTCCGGAAGAGGACCCAATTGAGTCTTGTTAATGAGCGTTCTTGTAGCTAAATTGACAGACCCTCGGAATGTCTTATAATGCTAAATCAATCGATAATACGCAGAAATGAAAGAAAATCGTGGTTGCATTAATGCTTCTATCAATACCCCTTAGATGTTAGAATTATTTAGGAAATTATTATTGGAAAAGCTGCAATAATTTGAGCAATCAAAACTAATTCCTCGATTTATACTTTTGTGTATACATATGACTCAAAAAACACAAATGTACAAAATAAAATAAAATTAGAATCATACATATAATATTGTAACTTACACTGCTGGAGGACACCAAGTTTCCTTTCAGGAGTTTTATTGCACGTGAGTTTGAGCTTGTCAAGTTCATCTTTCAACTGTAACAAAAATTTAATGTTACATATAAAATTCATCTATCAAACCTTGCAAATAAGTATGTATTTTTAAAACAAAATTTATACCTCGTCTACTTCTTCTTGTAACTTTTTATTTTCATCCTGTTTTACGTCTATTTGCGTATTCAATGTATTTTTTTCTAGTCTTAATGTTTCTAATGTTGCAGTTTTGGTAGCATCTAATTTGTTCAGCGAATCCAATTCACTCTTGCATATACTAACAGAATCTTCCAATTCTTCATTTTTCTTCTTCAAATCTGCTTGTTGTTCTAAACGTACATGCAAGGATGCTATCTCCTCCTCTGCATGTTTGTATCGCTGCTCCAAATTTCCACGTAATGTAACACATTGATCTCTCTCTTCGGCACTAAAAAGGAAGTTTTCATATTATTATATTTTTATAACTTGAATTTTCTCTTTTTCTTGTACAAACATTAATATTGCCACCACGATGCATATAAACATTCTGTTAGTATCTGTCAAAATAGAAATAATGACACAATAAAATTCACTTTTAGTTCCAGCATGATATCTTGCAAACTTCAAGACAATAAAATCTGTCACAATACGATGTAAGTGGTATTGTTACAAGGAGTAATTTGCAAAAATAATAGACACTAAAATACAATTCCTTAGGTACCTTACATTAATGTTTACATTGCAATAAGTGACATGTTGTACAAAATAAATATCGTAAGCTCATAAAATAATACCTAATTTTAAGCTGTTCGTTCAATTCGTCGATCTGTCTAACCAGCTCAATATTTTCCGAAGACAAAGTCCACCAGTTGCAAATTAGCATTAAACAAGCGACGAGAAGTCCTCCAACAAGGAGGGGAGGACATCGGCCTCCTCCAACTCTCATACTGTCAATTCCCATTCCTTACTTATTCTATCCGGTATTTACCAGATTCACATGTGCTTCGTTATTTTTCGCACGTGTAAACGAAAAATCGATTTTTCGTGTCTCACTCCTAGTTTTATGTCAAAAAGAGAAAGGATGCACAATTCGATCAACTGTCACGGTTCATTACAACTAATCCAAATGAATGAAACGAACGACACTCTTTTAACTTTTTCCCTATTAACTGTCTCTTCTAAAACAATTCTCGCACTGTTTTAAAAGGAAAATCCATATATAAAGTGTCGTGGGCGTATTCTGATGTACACTACCGGTATTGACAGCGGTATAAATACATTTTATGACGATAAATACAAAATCGCGTCGCGCACTAACTGGTCAGAATCGTTATAGTGCGTAGGACAATTTCGATTGTTTATTAATAATTGCGACATTAACGTTAAAACGGTTTAAAAATCAATGCGGCGCATTCATCGTGGCTGGGATAACTAACAGTGACGACTGGTGTCGACTAACCACCACGCAAACACACACAGACACAGTCAAGCCACGTACAGATATATACATAACCTGATAGGACTGCATGTACACATTTTATATGTATACATAGGCACATATTCATTAACGAGTTGGCAGGCTGTTGAGGCACACACATAGAAAGATATGGCTTCTACAGGATACTGTCTTTTTGTCCTTATACGCGTAAATTTATAATGCTCATGTAGTGTTACCGCGCATCCGGAAGATTCACTTGTTACTGCTTAACATACACCGCGTTATTGTCTTGTAGATTACGTATGCACCATTTATAGGCATTGAACACATTCAGTTGGCACTAATTGCAACAAACACATGCAACTTTGATAAACGATCTTTTTGTGCAGTGATTTTTAATTGAACACTCGACAGAAATAACTTAATCATTATCATGAGAAAGGTCAGTCGGACCGTTTTACAAAAGAGATGATTAAGAAATTGTTATGCTTTGATAGTTGGTAATATTTTCGGAATGAGGAATGATATTACAGGAATTCGTGGTATTAGTTATGAGAAACTTGGTAGAAATAAATAAATGGAAAATCAAAATGAAAAATTTAATACGCCGGAGTCGAGATTACGGGGAAACGCTTATGAAGAAATGCATACGTACAAAAGTCACATTTATTCTGTTCTCTTTATTATATATAATATATATTTACTTAACACTGTACCATTGAAGAGAATTCATAGCTGAATAGAGTGAAAAGTATCGTGATCACGGTTGCGAATTCAAACGACAAGAGACATGTACTTAGAAACTCGACGTTCGATTCATCGTGATACGATTTACCGAAAGATGACTGGTTCAAAAAACACCGAAACTCTTTTCAACTAATTCATTATAACGAGTAACATAAAAAGAGACCGTACAGGAGTTCGAATCCTTCGACATCGACTCCTGCAAATAGACAAGGTAATTTCATCGTATACCATTCTCAAGTTTGTTCGCTTATGATTCACAAAAAAAGTCACATATTACGTACAATCAACATTCGACGAATGTCTTTCATGTGTATACAATGGTAAATGAATCAATACGTTCTGTCGGCTGCGTCTATTTTTCGGCACATTAATTTTTAATAAATGTACGAATCAGAATATCAGCTCTCGAAGGTTGTATACAGGGTGTCCCAAAAATGTTGTAACACCTTGAAAGAGGTGGTTCGGGAGGTGATTTGAAACAACTTTTTCCTTAGCGAAAATGTTGCACGAGGCTTCGTTGAGGAGATATTAACGGAAAACACTGACCAATCAGAGCTCGAGGATGCCGATGGTGCGGCCGCGGTAGCGAATGCTACGAGCTAAGTATACGCTTCTACCACTTCAATGGTATACGCGCGCTCTGATTGGTCGACGTTTTCCGTTAATATCTCCTCAACGATGCCTCGGACAACATTTTCGCTAAGGAAAAAGTTGTTTCAAATCACCTCCCGAATCACCCCTTTCAAGGTGTTACAAGATTTTTGGGACACCCTGTATTTTAACACGAATGACGTTTGCGATTGATTCTCCTGTACGTGGTTATCTCACGATCGTTTTAGATGCTTTCTCATCAAACTGATTAATCATAAACGAACGCCCCATCGTGTATGAACAAATTATTATCGACATCGTTACAGTTTTATCTTGCACGCGTAGCAGCGTCCTTGCCCGCGCGCGAACGAAAATAAAATATATGAGAAATTTAATATACGTATGTGCTCCAGCATCCATCGGCACCCGGCATCATTGTTATGCGAGACACGTTCGTTTTGAATGTCGATCACACCCACTTTTACTTCCTAAATCTGGCTAAACAGATGTTCGTCAATGATACGTAACATTTGAGCTAGACGTCGAAAAATAATCTATCGCTGTAAACATCATACCATTGTGTTCCGCAATCTCGTTTGTTTACATGCCATACATACGCACGCGGGAACACGTTCCACCTAACTTCGTCGCCTGTAAAGGTCGATTCAGACTATACGACACGGACCGGCAACGACACGTACCGGCACCGACACGACAAAACATTAAAACGTTTTAAGTTTAAGCGTTTTAATGGAACTATTCACACT
>NC_071978.1:22894653-22963118 GCF_026283585.1 Hylaeus volcanicus | reverse complement strand
GTACGGATACGGAACTGACACGTTACGGATATGTGTAAATAGACCTTAAAACGCGTGTTTTAATGTTTTGTCGTGTCGGTGCCGGTACGTGTCGTTGCCGGAACGTGACGGTCCGTGTCGTATAGTCTGAATCGACCTTAAAACGTTCGGCAATCACACGTGTTCCGAAAAATCGATATCGATACAGTAGTTTCCGTCTAATTAGGTTATCGATTAACCGGAACACCTGTTTACTCAGATAAGGTACGAAAGTTAATCGCGTGTATTTAATGTTTACTTAACTCTTTGAGTGACGCGATTTAAAAGGAAAATGGAACTCAAGTTGCACAAGAGAACAGCACCAACAAATTCCTAATAGAATATTGGACTATGTACGAGCAATTTCAACTTTTTGAGGTAGGTTAAGAAATATTCCACCATGCATATAAAGTTGAGCAATAAGTGAGACAGTTTTCAACCCACACTAACCCCAAAGAGTTAAGACTTTCCATGCAGATTCGTCTGATTGAGCAAGTGTTCCAATTAATCGAAGTTCACTTTATTTTTATAACACGTTAAGATGTTATAAAAACATAATGTATATCATAATTACGTACAACGCGAATAGTATGTAATCCGATTTGATCGCTTGAGCAATAAGTCTCCCTTTGTACTGTATCTTTTCGAAACAATACAGGTCCAGGGCTATTTAAAATAGGTCATCCGAGTAACTCGAGTATTTTTAAAAATAGAAAATATTTTAGACGAGAAGAAGTTGTTTGGTTTGGTTGAGGTGGAAGCACTAAGACTCCGAGACCATTAATTTTCTTTTTAATGCAACTATGTTTTTCGATTCACCTTCTAATAGAGACTTGACCTTTTCAAAGACATTTAAGGTCGCCAAAGGACAGCTATAAAGAAAAATTTTGTTTCAAGCAACAGAATAATTTCTCATTCGATCTTTCATATCTTTTTTAGGTTGGCGTCAGAGATGAGTTGAAAATTCTTATCTAGAAAAAAATCTCGAATACCGTAAACAACTTTTAATCCGTTGTCTGTTCGATAAATATTACAATATGAATCTCTCCAAACGAACGCGAGTTTATCAGAATAATTATTTGATCAGACATAAATAGCAAATAATTCTTTACATTACAAAAAATCTCAAGTGACTTTCATACCACGATGATTTCAAACATAAAAATGCTAATTTCTGAACTGTTGCATCCGTCTTTTTCGAACAAAATATTAGGTCGTCTCATAAATTCGTGGCGAAGACTGTGTCGAAATTTAATAAAAAACCACAGAAATTTTCTAGTAACGATATAATGACTATCTGAGAGAGGTGAGAAGCTATTGTGAAATGAGACAGATTATCTTTTCTTGTGACACTTAAGAGTATGTTTCACATATTAATTTGAGAAATAGAAGTATAAATGGCACGAACTTTTAGGACGACCTAATATTTTCTAAACAACTGTCCCTTAGAAATCCATAACTATAGGCCATTGTATTCATCGCACAAATTTCCATTAGAAGGCAAACAGAACGATATACTAATGACTTTGAAATGTCCTTGACGCTTCGTGTCAAACTTGTACCTCATTCCTTTGTTTGCATCGTTAAATATAAACGAGTTATCCAAGTGAACTGTCCGAAATGCCCCGCCCTGTGTAATTGTCTGTTTATCGATTTTTATAGAAGTATATAGAATGAAAAAATCAGGTGGAATATTCCACGTATGCTAACGTGCCTTGGCACATCATGCGCAGCATAGCACACGGCACGAATGTCGAGATGCGTAAACACGTGTCACTGTTCGCGAAATATATTCGGTCAGAGGTACACAGTTTTTTTTTTACGAGACTATTGTTGAAAAATCGGTAACTTCTCGTCATCTCTTTCGTATTCGAAGTTCACACCACCTCTTTCTCTGTCCCTCTCATTATGGTCGTATATTGGGTTCATTTTTTCGCGAAGGGGGAAAGAAAATCTCGAAGGTACCGTTTTTCTATATATATAATATATATAGATACATCCGTACTGACTACTATGAGTAATTTTATGTCGATTCTTGCGTACATGAATATTGTCTTTTCAATCTGTTCATTACTTTCTCGGTCGATATGGTGTTTTTCATTGGGATCACTGTTTTTTTTTTCATTTGTTTTATTATTTTCGTTACGATTTGAAAGGTTTTTTTTTGTTAGTTTCCTTTACGACAGATCGATAGATCCATCCGGAAATATTGTGTAGAATTGTACACAGAAATTCATGTTCTCTTTCGTTCGTTAATTTTCGCATGTTTACGAAGCTGCGCCTTTTTCAACAGCAACTTAACCTCTTGAGGGATATTGAGAAATTATACATATGTTTACATTTGCTTTTGCATCGATATTTATCATTATTTACGATCACTCTGCCTCTTGGAATTAAACAATATACAATATTAAAGCAAGACAGCATACTTCCATATCGAAATTAATTTACAGATGAAGATTGTTTTGGTTTGTATTCGATTAAAGCAAAACAAAATTCCCGTAAAATTTGTCCCTCAAGAGATTAAACTCTTCTTTGCGTTCCACGGTCAACTAAAATCGTATCTGACAATCAGTGAAACATCTGATTCGGGAAAACGATTTCGACGTCTGCGTCGGGACGTCAGTGATGTCTAAAACGTAATATTGGAAGATATTGCACTAATCAGCTCGGAAAATAACCTGCATGTTTGGCTCGCGACTTCTTAGCACACGTATAAGAAAGTCTTGAACAGAAACGATCGAACAATGGAGTTAATCGATGAAAGAAAAATTGTATCGTTAAATCGCGCGTCGTGTATTGTTTCGTTCACTTAAATCGCAGACCCCAGTAGATGCACGTTGGCGTTAAAACTAATAAATCTTACATAAGTGCGATTCGGTTCTTAAAAAATTAAGACATTTTTCTATATGTTCAGCGTTTTGATTATATTAGCGACAATTGTAGTACAACCATGTTACGAACACAAATTGACGTAGTGGTATAAAATACGAATCGGTAGTGTCGATTTTTTTTCCCTTAAATGGTAACGGGATCTGCGATCAGGCACACAAAATTTATAAATGTAGTTTTTAAACATTTCAGAATATCTAACACGTTTCAAATGATTTATTTACAAAATTCGGTAAACTTTCAGAAGATATATACGAGAATTTTCACTTTAGACGATTTCCAAAATTGGAATTATACGTATGAATAGTAGAATTAATTCTTCTCGTATACACCGTCTCAGTTTTACCTCATAATATTTTAGTACCTTATCGGAAAGGATCAATTACACACGAATCTTTTTGTTTATTACTAAAAAACAGTTTTAAAATTGCTCGCAGTGACGCGTATACCGAGATCGCGAAATTTCATCGAAAAATACAAATGTATATTATTCAGTAATCATTGCAGGTTGAGTGCAGTGCAATATGATCCGTTTTGTGGCGTGAGATACGCCATTATTTACGAAGAAACGTTACCGCTGGCTCTCGCGAACCTTTGTTTACGGCACTGTTTCTTTTTTAATTCCTCTAATACGTACAATTCGCTTTTTATACGCTCGGTATTTCACGTACGTTCGTGCAAATCGTAATCATACTAATGTTGTTTTAAGTTCTAGTCACGTAGAAAAAGAGTCTATAGTAAAATCGTGGTCCGATGTTGCCGTTTACTTTTTTCCAATGCTTCAATCATAGAACGCGGTTTTTGCAAGATAAAAAATCGTCTGTACGTTTTGAGAGAAGCAATCTCGCCGATCTCTTTAAACATTGTTTTGTGTGCTAAGCGAACAAAACAAAAATACTGCAATCATGTGAGACTACGGTTTTCTTAACTGTAAAACTTTTTGTTTCGTTTATTATACGTAAAGAAAACTGGGGGGAAAAAAATAATTCATTGTGTTCGTGTGATATCTGCTTTCGTTACTGCCAAGAGATATCGATCAACGGAAAGGCAACACGCGAAACGTTGGAAGCATTATAGAGCAGAAAAATGAAATGTACAGATTCTCATTCATAGTAGAAATACTTTTAAAAAAAAAAGTGTTTCATACACTTCTTATTACATTGTCCTAGCAATTCTTCTCAATTGATATAGTAACATTGTACGTATCATTCTTCTTTATATCTTCGTTCTCTTAAATCGATTAATAATGATTAAACAACTGAAACTTCCTATACTAAAATTAATAAAAACCTAAACTGCATGAACATGTTTTAATCGTTATCAAAGTATCCAAAGCAGTTAATCTTTTTTGTAAGTTTCAAACTATACACCAGACAGATTATGACACTCATAATTAAATGGTAAAATGAAATCATATGCGATTGTTTTTTTAGTAATTTTAGTATAGTCACAGTTTTAAAGATGTATGTATCTACAGCATAAGTACAGATTCTTATCATAAATGTCACTATAATGAAATAACGAGTATTTCATGTATGATGTTTTTTTTTTCTATATTTATTCATAGTTTCCTTTCAATATATTTGGATATTCCATGGAAAGTATAAATGCATTAAGAATTACTTTACAAAGAACAAAATTATAATACCACATACACGTACATTTAAAAATATTTTATCTGCACAGTGTTTATGATAGTTATGAACTAATATTTCAGTATGGTCTAGTGTCATCTCCTGTCAACAAAATTTACAAAACAAAGTGAAAGAACTAATAACTTCTTACAAATTAGTAGTACAAATGTTTTCGATATCATGCAAAACAAGCTGTCACGTTCTTTTAAAACATTTTACCTTCCCATTGGCATCGAATGTTAAATATATTTGAAAATTATTTAGAAATCATTCGGATCGCGCGCTAAATTGATGCAAAGTTATTAGTTCTCAAGGTCGTTTGCTCTTTTTTTTAAATACACTTTGAATATTCTAGTTCATAAGGTATTGTTAATGTAAAATTTAGCATAACATATTAAGCGTTTAAAACGCTGTGTTAATGCTTAAGCTACAAGCAAATAACAAAACGTGTGTATTGATAATCTAAAGGTAAAATGTGCGCTTAAATTATTGCAATGTCAACATAGCCCCAAGCTACCGAGATAAATTATACTCGTGGTCTTTGCAATTTGGTGGCTTTTCCAATCTCGGGTTTAAAAGCTTCCTACAGGATTTAATTAAAATATATTATGCCCCAGACAACTAAGGATGTATATGTATTTTCATAACGCATTGCTGCGTGACTGATTTATTTATTTCATATAAATTTGTCTTCTTTATGTTAATTTCTTGACTTATCATCTTAAAAGTTTAACTTTATATTAGACATAATATATTATAATGATATACTATTCAAATAATTATTTCGTTGCCATCTAAAAATATTCTTAACTTTCTTCAGATTTTTTATTCTCTAAAATATCAACGCCTTTGAAATCAAATTATAAATTTCAAGAACAATATGTGCAATTCTACTAACTTAACTCTTTTCGATACAATATATCTCTGCATCGTTACTGAAAGCAATAACAAAATTGCAAAGATAAATTTGTATACCATGTGTTCAAAAGAATTTTATACTACGTGCCCCTTTCTCTTATTGATTCCATGTTTTCTTTGCAATTGGCAGTAACAAAAGTAACCAGAGTAAAGTGTAGCACCGATGTTCTATACAGAAAAGGATGGTATGATCAAAACTTCTGTTCCATACACTTGCATCGTATTACAAATTTTAGCGAAAAATTTTAGACAAAGTTCTGAGAAGATACAGTATTTCCAATTACAATATTTACAATAAATATTTTACTGCAATAGGAAGTTTTCCCGACTTCCAAAAAATATTCGAAATTCTGTACGTATACGTATACATATATGTATATGTACGTACGTATATATTCAAGTAACGATAAAAGGAAAGGTAAAGTACGAATCATTTAAAATAACTTTCTATGAAGCTTTTATCAGGAGCTCCACAGAAATCAATTAGAAGTGCCGTTTCACCGTTTTGTTTAAACTGCAGCTATGTTCTGCCTTCGTATTAGAAAATAAAAGTGAAGGTGGTCAATATTTGGACAAAACTATTTGCCATGAAAAGTGATGCAAGTGTAGCCATCATCGATATGTTACCACGCTCATAGAAAACACTGTAAACATGAAAAAACTTGTTTAACTCCAAAATAACCACCTTGCCATTTATTAACAGTACTCGTGTTATCTTTACAGAAAAATGTCGCGCATTCGCGAAGGAATAGGAGAATAACGGTGAGTCAGAAAACGCGGTACAGAAAGACCTTGTATTCGTATAGAACACTTAAAATACTTTTTTAACCCTTATGTTTATACCTCAATCTAGCTATGGACACCTCTTCCATCGCTCTTTATCGTGCATTCATTTCTTTCATTTACTCGCATATCACGTCGCTTACTCAACAATACACTGTTTCATTATCGTTGTTAGGCGTGTGTACCAGCGGAAATTAAATAATGAGTAGCGCTGTTTGAATATTTGGGCTATAAGAGGCCAAAAGGGAAAACAGGCTCACGAAAAGTTATCACTTGGTGTTTCTGGTTTCACCTTCTTCTGTGGGGAGCTTGCCTGTGAGCGTATGTCTGTACCAGGTCTCTTCACCTGAGGGTTACTCTTCACAGCGGTGGTTGGATCTGCTGATAAAAAATGATTTAACCATCGATACCTAGCAACGTTCGACTTTGTAAGTATCGCTACTAAACGCAATTTTAATTATTGCTAAAAATGATCAATTCTTTTGTTGTTAATTAATGAAGCTATACACTAACCTTGTAACCACCTGACTTGCGTCGCTGGTCCATATCCTTTATCATTTCGTGCTGCTATTCTAAATATTATGGCCGGTTTTGTAGTAGTATCAACGTGAGCGGCACTAAGGGAACTATTAGTCACCGAACAGGAATTATTTGAACCGCAATAGACTCTAATAAAAGCTAACTGATTTGGAGTCGATAGAATTGTCCTTGGTTCGCCGTCGTTATTCAACGCTGTACTAGCACTTCGCACTGCTAAATAGACAGAATACTCCAAAATAGGTCCAACGTTACTAGATGGCGGTTCCCAAGATATTTGAGCACCCTCTGCAGATTTAGAAATTTTTATGGCGCTAGGTGCTCCGGGGTATCCCGGAAGACACGTTTTGAATGCAGATACCTTGAAATGAAAAAAAATCCCTTATATAGTGTTCAATAGTCTCATTTTTGTTACACATATTCTTCATAATTTATAATTTACTTACCTCGCTCCAAGTACTTCGTCCACAACTATTCACAGCGGCAACTCTAAATTTATAAGCGGTTCCAGGTTCTAAGGCAATTTTGCTTCTCCCTTTGAAAATATCCATATTTGGTTGCGTTATGTCTAACGGTTCATCGCCAGGTAAATAATAATGTTGTACAGTAAAACTTGTTCCTTTTATTACTCCCACGTCGTACCATTCTACCTCCTTCTTTTCATCCTCATTCTATAAATGCGTGTTAAAAAAGTATACATTATGAAAAAATACTTCAATATAAACTAAAATACAAAACTGTATCACTTTACCTGTTCAGCTTTTACTTTCATTGGTTGTTCTGCTGAACCTAAGGCAGCTGTAGCTAATGTAGTCAACGCGGTAGAATCATCTCCACTTTCCGATCTGCTATCGTTTATTTTTTCTTGCTTAAAACTCTCCTTTTTAACAGCTTCCTCTCTCATTTCTATTTTCAGCGGTGTCATTGGTTTTTGAACATCCACCTCTTTTTCAAGCGGCGCAACGCCGTTCATAGGTGTTGGCGGTTCGGGAATTTTTTCTTGTTCCATTGGCTCGTCAAGTTCTAATTTTATTTGCATATCTGGGGTTACAATGGGAGTTGCAACTGTTATTGGCATATTTACATCGGTGGAAGTTAAAGAAGTATCCGTAACCATGGGTTCGTCATTGTCTTCCAATTTTTCCATTGAAGAACTTTCCTCGGGAAGGTCCATCACTGACTCTGCACCATCATCTTTCACTTTGTCAGCATCTTGACTATCATCCTGAGAAAGTTGCGATATGCTATCCTCAGGCGATAAATGTTCAGGTGCTGGCGACTTTTCATGATCAGAAATGTATGAATCCATATGTATGTCTTTTGGATCATTATCAATTTGTTCAGTTTCATCGTTTTCTGATGGTTCCGTGGCGTCTGGCATAGACGCTTCTTCCGATGGAGCTTCTACGGGTTCTTGTATATCAGAAATATCAGGCTTAGGTGGTGCTTCTTCGGATGGTGGATTAGTTACAATTTGCATATCGTTTTCACTCGTTGGTTCCGGTTCGTTAATAGTTTCCATTGGTACTTCACTTTCATCTGGCTGAGACTCGACAGAAGGTTCCGGCTCTATTGGAATTTCTTCTGCAGTACTTGTTGAAACAGAAGGTTCAGGTACTGCTTCCGAAGTAGTTTCTGATTCTTTTGAGGGAGTCTCTTCTATATGAACATCCTCTGCAGTTGCAACGCCAATATCTTCCTCCAAATCCGCGGATTCTATAGTTGCCGACTCTTCCTGATTTTCAGGAACAGGATCTTCCTCTAGATCAATCTTATCCGTTTCTTCATCCTCAGATAAAAGAATATCTGCTGCTCCATCAACCTGAGGAATCACAAAATTTCCATCCCCATCGACTTGCATAGGTTCACCAGCTCCCATCTGAGAAACCAAAGCAGCTGCCGTGGTAGCCTCGTTCCCGTTGCAACTATCTTCCACTTTACCATCTCCTGCTCCCCCATCATCTGCTGCTACCATAAAGGATAAGCCACCAGAAGGTTCTTGAACCGGATCTATCAAACCTGCTTCCGCAGCCAACGCAGCCAATGCTGCATCGGTAGTGGCAGGACCATCGGAAGTAGACGCTAATGAGGCTGATGGTTGTTTTTGTGATGGAACAAACAACATTTTACTTGTATCTATCGCATCCGATGCACTCGAAGTAGTAACAATCGAACTACTTGTGGGCATGAGTGTGACTGTTTTTGCACCTATTCCACCAGACATTTGTAACGTTACAGGTTTGCCAGACACAGTCACAGCCTCTGGCGTTTTCTGTATTTGTGGCATAGTAACGATCTGACTCTTTCCAGGATTAAAAATGGCTTGTGGACTTCCCTTGGTGGCAATAGTCACCGTCTTTGGTACGCCACCCTGGCCTGGAACTGTGATAGTGATAGGCTTTCCTGCAGTTCCACCTCCCATAGCTCCCGATGAAACAACGATCATTTTCACTCCTTGCTGGTTTGTCACGTGATTAGTAGCAGACAATGGTAAAACATTTACGGGTGTAGTGATATTACCCGTTTGCCCGGTACCGGCTTGGGAGGTGGTAACAGCTTGTACAGCTCTCAAACCGGAGCCAGTTGTAACCACTATTATCTGATTACGACCAACGAGTCCACCATTGCCTCCAGGTTTTGTAATCATTATTGTTTGCTTACCGCTGATGTTTTGTCCTTTGCTCATAGCAACGATACTAGATGTTTTCATGGTAGTGAGAATTTTAGATCCTGCTACAGTATTAGGATTTACTAACCGTAATATCGTCGGTCCCTGGTTAAGAGGTTTCGCACCTGTTGCTTGAACAGTTTTGCCAGGAATGAGACTGACCTTAGGCACAGTTGCTACCATTCCCTGACCAGTTTTAAGAAGGTGTACAATTTGAGGCTGACCAGATATATTTTGACCTGGTTTTTGAAGGATTATTTGTTTACTTTGTTGCGGAGAAGCGGTTCTCAGCACTGTTGCTCCAGGTGCAGCGAAACGTATTTGTTGGCCTGGTTGAACATTCTTCATTCTAATCGTATTAGCGGCAGCTTGTGGAAGGATTGGTACGTTATTCATACTTATTTTTGGAGTAGCAGCAGCCGCTGCAGCCAGTGCAGCAATTCCTGACATAGCAGCTGGCGTTTGACCAGCTACTGTGGTATTAGGGGGTGCAGGCTGTTCGGTAGTTACTGGTGCCGAAGTGACAATGGGAGAACGAATTCTGATCAAATTTCCAGTTACTCTTGGCGTCATTGGACTCGTTGGTTTTGTTACGGCTTGCGATGATACTGGTTTCTGAATTGGGCTCTGCACGGTAGACTGTATTCGTACGGGAGTCTGAGCTATAGTTGGTCTGGCAGAAGTTGGAGTCGTTGGAAGAGCAGCAACGGTGGTAATGGGCGGAGATGTAACGGGTACAGTTGCAGGTGTAACCACAGCTGGTGTAGTAGTGGGTGCAGTGTTGGTTTGCGTGCTAACCGTAGGAAATGTGCCAGTTGTTGCTGGAGGCATGTCATATTTCTGAATTTGCAATATGTAATACTGCGCGGATGGTGTTGCTGTCCAACTGACTTCCAACGTTTGCGTAGAGGCTCTTACTAATTGCACTCGGGATGGCGCGGGTGGTTTACTGACTTCGAGGTACCATAAGTCTTTGCAGCAAACCTGAAAAAAAGTTATACTGTATTATAAATAAAACTATTCTTTTATTGAAAACTAATTATATGAACTAACCCTAACCTGATTGTTCCAAGCTTTGCGATATCCATCTCGACCAGACCATACGTACAGTCTACTATGCACTCCAACTGCACAGTGACCAGCACGAGCACGGGGAACATTTTCTTCCAGGGAGTCGACTGTTAGTTGCTCCCATGTCAATGTTTCTACAATAACAAAGTCATTTTTTTATTAAGCACAATTAATATATATCGAAGAAATGTATAGAATGTCAATGTTAACTTACCTAAATTTAAACAAGCCAATGTACTTGTACATTTCCATTCTTTTTCATGTGTTGCAACTTTAACATCATCGACAACAAGCGGTACCCATCCACCGAAGACATACATTCGATGACCAATTAAAGTGGCAGTGTGGAGAGAACGTGGTAACGGAGTTGGTCCGTGAACCACTGGTTTGTTCCAGGTCATCGAATCAACATCAAGAAACCATAGGTCACCCAAACGGCAGCCGCTCATACCGCCATAAATCACCAAACAGGATTTTCCTGTATTGCGATCGGTATAAGCCACGCCGGTATGAGACTCCCTGGGTGGTGGTGCATGTCCATGTGTTTGCGGTACATCCCAAGCTGTTGCTCCGTTAGGGAGTAACTCGAGCGTATACAAATCGTTTAAATATCTTGGTATATTGTTCTTGGGATCGTCACTGTCGTTAGCCAAACCTCCGAATAGAAAAACCCTGTTACCGATAAGGGTAAAGCTATGTCCCAGTCGAGGACACGGCGGAGGATCATGTTTGGGTGGCTTTGGTTTTAATCTTTTCCATTCCCATCTACTTGCTTGCAGTTCATAGAGCTCATTCGAGTATTTTCCATATTCTACCATACCACCAAAGACTAAAATACGAGTTCCATCGACGACAAATCCGTACGCTGCACAGCCAGGTGGAATATCGCCTTTTGTTGATGGTACAAACCATTGATTAGTTGCTGAAAAATGCATAAATGTTGTATTAAAAAGAATACTTTCAGAATATCAAGGTATGTGATAGGTATTGACAAAATTTCGATTAAAATTCAAAAGTAACATTTAATTAAACATTCGCTTATATATCATTTGAATTCTCAATAGTCGTGTTTTATTATAAAGAAGTTTATTAATATAGATCTTTATATTTATGATGAGCAAGCTGTGTAGCGTGTATCATAACAGTATTCCGGAAAAGATTTCAAAATTAAACACAAAGTGCGCGCCCTGATACGCACGCGCGTGGCCGTGTAACGTAGCGAATGAGAGAAATGCCGTGCGCATACATGATACAGAAGGGATGTGAAAACGCAAAATGAAAGAGTGGGAGGAGAAATAGGTACGGAAGGAAAAAAGAGAAGGAAAGGCAAAACGTGAACGTGGAATGACGGGAAACGCGGCGCGTTGCATATCAGTGGTGGGGCGTATAGAACAGCAATGGCCGCTCCCGCGCGTATAAACATGAAAAATGACAGACCGCGCCAATTCTACCAATGAAACTACCACGATCCTCGTTAAACGAAACTGAGAAGGGCACATACAGCGGGGGTATATTCGAATTACGTGGAATACATCATGATAAAGCATCTGACACGAACGTAATTCGTGTTTCCACGGTGATCCGGCCGGTGACCGTCTTGTCAACGTATGCCGCCATCTTGGATCGCGGGAATCATCAAGAACGGCGCGCACGAAAGACGCACAGCAGCGATGCAACTTACCCGTGTTATAGACATGAAGCTCGTCGACAATGCCCTCGTTTCCACCGCCGAAAACGACCATAAGGTCTTTAATAGCAACTGCCCTATGCCCATGCCTGGGTCTTGGCTGGGGCCCGGTCGGATTTGTGATCCGCTTCCACTTTAGCATGGGTGCCGCCATGATGACCGTCGATCACATCATTTTTTCATACCCGCGCGACTATGCACCACCGAGTTACCCCTGGAGCAGTAGGACGCCCGATGGTTTCCGAAGATAGCGCGCCCTTCCTTATCTTCGAACTTTGATAACTTCGATATTCACAATTGCTATCCCCCCCCCTTAACTCGAGTGAATTCGAAAGTTCGCACTCGTCGGAAAACTTACTACTCTCGATGTTCCCCAGTACCGTCGATATCGTACGTTTCGATTCTAACCTCCCTTTTATCTATACTATTTCGCGAATCGTCTGTTCGACAGAGTCTCGAGCGATCGTTCGCGAAAATATGAAATGGAACGAATATTATTCGATGGAAATTTGAAATTACGAAAATTCTAAGCGATTTAGAGAGGCGTCTGTAATGCAACACGTACACAGAGACGCACACCGTATATTTACGTTCGCGATGTTTACGGCACTGGTCTCACGTCTTCTAGTGTGCCCGCTCAGCGATCACCAATGGCCCGGCTGTGTATATATTTTTCACGTTGCACAATCATCGTTGCAGTCAAATAACGACCGTGATCGTGTATTTCACTGTGCTTTAATCTCTCGACATTTCTCGCGGCTGCTACGAATCGAGAGAAGCCTCACGTCCCTTTTGAAACTTCCGTCAAACGGACGAAAAACGGCGCGATAAAAGATTTCACTATGCACTGATAACCACTGTACGAATTACAGGGATCGCAACGTATGGACAGACCAAGCAAAAGTGGCGAACGTATAGCGAGACGTTTATAGTACTTGCCGAAAAAAACTATTGCAATCAGTAGTTTGACGGCACGCACAAGCGGCCTCCGCAATCTTCGTCCACCATTGCCCACAACTTGCGTCGGTAACAACCGCATACATTACCAACTCATTTTGCTCTAGGGATTTTTGGAAGTTTGTTCCATGAAACACCTATTTTTCCATGTAAACTTCAATTGTTACTTGTATCTTCGTAAATACGATCGCAGTTTTCACCGAAACTCGTTATATTTATGCATCACGTATCTAACTATTGCATTATCAATGGTCGATTTAGATTGGAGATAATTTGATTTGTAATTTATTTTGTGCTTGTTTAGATTATTTTATATTTGAAATATAATTCTATTCTCAAGTATTATAATGTAGTAGCTGTAAGTATATTATGCTTTATTTAGTAAGACAATGGATTATGGTAAAAAAAGATACTTGATTTGCGACAGGGAGAAGTGGCGGGGCAATATACCTTGAACACAGAAATTATACAAATTCCTATTTTCATATGGTAATTACAGTTCTACAATGAAAAAGTAATTTAAAGAAAATATATAGAAGTATCAGATACAGTAATATAAATAAAAACATATGTAAAATATATTATTGCCCAATATGCGTTGGGGATGCACTTCTGAGTGTTTCTAGACAGGTCGTAGTGGACCAATGAGATTTTGTTGCAAATCACGTGGTCTTGTTACCAGATTGTCTCGTTCATGAAACCAAGCTTTTACTAATTAAATTTTATGCTAATATCTAAATTCATGAAATAGGCTCAAATTATTTATTTCTGGATGCTCTTTATCTGATGAATGCTCTTAAATTATAGCCCTAGTATCCATGTCTTAATTCGGCCCTGCTTCCATTTTATAGTTTCGTTTGGGCGTTTACGTGCTTGCCCTTATAATAATATGTTCTATGAGACGATGAAGTTGAATGGAAATCGAGACTACCACGTGACTAAAATTCCATTGGTTCGCTACGTCGACCAAGGATATGCCTACAGGTACATGATCATTTGAAACATTTTAAATTTCGTTACTTTACTCCAAATATTTATTTATTTCTTTTTACTAACATAGCGCGTATAAAATTGTTGAATAATTAATTGCTATAGCATACAAAATTCCATATACCTATCCATGACCCTGTGTAACAGATAATGAGAAAAACCTTATGTAGTTACTTGATAATAACATTTATTAAATGTGCATGCGATAAATCGTACAAATTCGAAATTTTCGGAAAAAGTATACAAAATTTAATTAAAACGATACATAACCTGTACTAAAGTTCAGTTTGTTTTACCACTATATTTTAAAAATATATTTTGCATTGTTTCAATATGAAATAATAATAACAATACAAGCATAATACAAAAATTTGTTATTTTCCTTGGTAAATCACTGAAGGAGACATTTTTAAGATTCGGATTAACATGTTTATGTTTTATGATATTTACAATACTTTTCTGGAATGACATAATACCTTTTACATCTAACGTAATTAACAAATTAGTAAAATCGAGATACTGTATTATCATATAATGCATTGCTGTGTCTAGTTTTTTTAGATGACAATGACGTTATCATTGGTAGGTAAATTACTGCAAACAGATAGTAAAAAATTATCGGAATTGAATAGGGCTTATTCTCAAGCCAATGCATTCTTTGCCAATTAACGCAACTTCACAGACTTTACACACTGTATCTTTAAATTGTGGCAAGTAACTTGCCCCGCATAATGGGCATTTAACTTCTGGTTTCCCTCTATAAATTGGAACAAATGTGCTTGCACACAATGAGAACGGATTGTGCTCATCATATGCTAATTGATGTTCATCTACTGGGCTTTTATCACATACCTACAAAACGAAAAATAAATAAAATATGTTATGATACACTTACATATGCTAACAATATGCACAACATACATACCTGCAAAATTTTCCTAACTTGTTGTGCTAATTCTGGCTTAGGTCCCAATTCAAGTAACCTCCTTGCAAAGGAAGCAGCTGTTTTATAGTTCTTCAACTTGAAGAACATATTCACAGCTATCCTTAAAGTGAGTATCTGATGCACAGGTTGCAAATTGCAGTGTGTAAAGTAGGCTGCCATTTCACAGATTCGTTTTTGCTCAGATAGGGTGGCTTTAGGAAGATTCTTCCTCTCAGTTTCCATCTTTAATCCTAGGATGTACTCTCTACAAATTTGAATCAGTTGCTGTGCTTCAGCAATATCTTGTCTTGTGTCGACAACTAGTAGCGGTACGCTGAGTAAAATCGCTTGAAACTTTTCTACTGCTTCAGGAAACTTTCCGCCGGTTGTCAAGTGATAGCATACTTGAAGTCTCTGAACTAAATCGGTAAGGTGTAATCCAACTGCTGGTAGCCCACCCTTGGGATTTGTATCTTTCCAATTTCGTTGAGGATACGCGTATAACGAGGGTATATTCGGTAACGTATCGAATGATGTTCTAGCGCGAGCGAAAGTATTCATAAAAAGATTCTGGAAAGCTCCAAATTCAACCACGCCAATTTGATCGTTCAATAACCTAAACGCAGTTTCAAATGATCCAGCTAATATATGATCCACGACCAACTGGGAATTATTCACCCAATGTTGCGTCGGTGGTACCCCTTTGGTTGGTGGCGTATAGTAGCCATCTTCCACTGCAGTCACTGTAGTTTCTAGTTCTGGCGGTAGATCCACTTCTTCAACGTCCCATCCAGCACTTTCTTCTCCTTCTGGAGGCTGCTCGGTATCGCCACCTTCCTCATCGTCTAATCCTAATTCATCGTCATTGCCCCATCCTTCGGCGGCTACAGTACCATCTTCTTCTGGAGCTAAAGCAGCAGCTACTTGACTCTTTCCGCGTGATAACATTGCACCCTCGAAGAAGCCTTTCGAAACTGTTAACAGTGGCCAGTTATTTTCAGCTTGTTGGATAGGAACTGGAGGTTGAAGGTACACTGCTCCTTTTTCGAGAGCGGAAAGTTCTTCTCTCATGTAGCTGTATTCGATATCATCTTTGGCGAGTGAAATACCATGAATTTTCTCGGTGACGTAAGCTAGAGATGCTTGCCATGAATTCTGTAATACAAGAAGATGAAATAGACATTAAATTTAATTAAAAATTAAATATGAAGTAAAAGTTGTAAAATACACACCCGTAAGATTTTCGCACGCTCATAAATATCACCGAGTAACAAACTACCCTGGTACTGTCCAGAAACGTCTTTCCTGATTTCGGCAATCTTAATCATTTTACGTAACTTTTCTAAGTTACCAGTTATTAGATACAGGAACGATAACTTTTCGAAATTCTTAGTTCTCTGATAGCACATTTCCACAACTTGATGATTACCTTGCAGTAAAGCTGCTTGAGCTAAACTCTCCCAACAAGGTTTCTGATCAAGGGATTTCGCGGCTTCTAGAGCTACTTCAATGTTCCCGCATTCAAGTGCAAGGCCGAATCTGGTTTTTTCATCTTTAACGAAGTGCAAAGCAACTTCAGGATATCCTTTCTGTTGTAGATATGCAATTATAGATTGACCAACGAGGTTTGCATTGCGAACCATGTGTAAAACCTCTTCGTATTTTCTATTAATCAATGCTAGTTTGAATTTATATTCAGTTGGATCTATTCGAAGAATTCTTGGTCTGCATTCTCTGTCCAGGCAATAAACTTGATTGCCTTTTACTCTGGTTACGTATATTGGTAAATCTAACGTGCGGATGATGCCATGATCACCGTTGTTAATCGCGTATTTAATGTGATTGCTGGTAGTGTAGATAAATACTCCAGAATCATCCCACGCTCCTGATTTCACTCTAGTATTTTCATGTACAGAGCAAAGGGACTCCAATCGTCGATTGCAAATATTAACAGTATGCTTCGCGAGTAAAGCAACGTGAGACATATCGCTAGACCAAACGACGTATCTACATTTAGAAATTTTTACTTCCGCTAAAGTTCTCTTCTGCTGAACGTCAAAGAGCGTTACTTGATCAGCATCGCGTAAAAGAAGCATTCCCGTGCCAGCATAAAATATTTCATCGCAATTCGGAATTTGTACCTTCTTTGTTATTTCATTTTTCAGATTCTTGATAACCAACTGTAAAAAATAATTAATCGATTATAATTCATTATCTTTGATCATTTAAATTCACCTTTGTCTAAATACTTACCGAATATGCTCTGTCTAATACTGCAAAACGATTTCTAGCAACCCAAATAGCAGTGACACCAGAAGCGCGTTTTGTATCAGCATCAGTATTCGAGTCACCCTCGCGCGGTATCATATATAAATCGTAAGTACTGTTTTCGATATTGTTGGGCGATCTTGTACAGATTAAAACAGCGTTTTCAGCTTGGTTGTATGACATACTATAGGGAGGTGTCTTTCCACCTCCACGTATTTGCATAACAGACGTGTCTTTAGAAGTAGTGAAATCTAATTTTCTAAGAAAACGTTCTTTCACGTAATAGAGGACGTTTCCGTATACAGCATATGCTGGACGCTCTCTCTCGAGTTTGAAAATAATCATTCCAGAATCATGTCCAGCAGCAAAGAGATTTAAAGTAGGATGTGCAGCAAGGACCCAAAATCTTTCATGCTCTCTTCTGAATGTGTGTAAACACGTGCGTTTCGTCATATCCCAAACGCGGATACTCTTATCTTCTGCATTAGAAAGAATTAGGTCTTGCCTAGGGTGGAACAACACGCAAGAGACATTGTTATAATGCCCACGACAAGTATCCACCTCCCATGCTTTGGCATCATTCATCCTCCACATTTTAATCTGTCTATCATCTGCTCCAGAAACAATCAAAGGTAATGTGGGATGAAAACATGCCCAATTAACACCCCGGTCATGTCCTTCAAGAACATGCTTTACAACAGCATCTGCCTGGCCAAATAAATCGGTTGCACCAGGATTTTTTAAATGATCTTCCAAGCCTCCTGGGCCAGGAGCTACATTTTTCTTTCTTAAACCAGATATGTCCCATACTCTAACAGTTTGATCTAGAGAAGCTGATACTATTATATCTTCAGTAGGGTGAAATTGTGCACACATTACATAGTGATTGTGACCAGTTAAGACACAAATACAAGTGCGACTTTGCCAGTTCCATATGCGGATTGTCTGATCATCTGATGCACTTAGAATCCATGGATATTCTTGATGAAATACGATTGTTCTGATATAATCTAAGTGACCTAACAGGGTAAAGATGCATCTGCGTTGCTTATAATTCCATACTTTAATTTTATAATCATCACCACCAGATACAAATAAGGGTTGTTGATTATGGAAACAGATTCCACGAACAGGTCCATCGTGTTCATCAAATTTATCTAATAGGGTACACATACGATAGTCCCATAATTGTATAACTCCATTGTGTAAACTGTAACATACAAGTTAGAATTTTTATTAAACTGTTCATATAATAATTGTATTATTTCACTCATAATGAAAATAATTAAAATAGGCATTTAAATACAATTATATTTTTAAATATATTTTAAGAATTTAAAGTGAAGGCTAATGAATGGTGACAATTCATATTATTTACCTTGCTAAAACCCATGGACGTTTTGGATGAAAGGATAACCCTTTTACGCGAGCGGATTTCGTTTCAAACTTTGTCAACATGGTTTATTAAGTGTCAAACAAAGCGTTGTGATTAAAGACACATTCCTTACTCCTAACCTTTGAAAATTTGACACGACTGAAGACACGTCACTATTCCTACCATGAAACACAGAATCTTAATAGATGATCATGTGCGGGGTGGAAGCAGTACTTATTAGAATATATTTATACAAGAAATATCCAAGATTTATGTGTTTATTTATTTAAACAAATCATACATTTATCGTAAAAATATATGTTTCGATCTCATATTCATTTTATCATGCAATAATATAGTACATTTTCATTCTTTTGAACTGATAAACTAGTTTGTAAGTTTCTGTATGAAAATATACTTCAAATAAGTACTTTATGAAAGTATTTAGAGTATCATATATGGACAAAATTTGATAATAGATAACAAATAAGACCAACGTACAGTAATTTTTTTGTGAGTTATTCAATACGAAATATTTCACGCTAAAATATACAGTCGAATTTTTATTTAACGAGTAACGAGTGAACAGCTGTTCAACCTCAACTTATTATTCGAAATTTGTATCTACGTAGATATGAATTTTGCCTATCTCTGTAAAATACCATGTGGCATTCTTGAATTGGTTTGCTTGTATTTAACTTGTGATATGCGCATGCTCTTAACAAAACACTTGTTTTGTCGTCTGGTACTTTGCTATCAATCCAGAAGAGTCTGTTCAATTTCTTCCTTATTTTAGATACAATTGGAATATTTAAAGCGGTTATGAACGTTCATGAAACATTTTGAAGTAAATTATTTAGATTTTTAATGTCTGTATATTCGTAAAACAGGCTAAGCGATTTTCTGTCAGTTTTTGAGCGAATGCTAACGTCGAACATTGGCCGGTACATTCGAGTGGAATAATGCGAAAACTCGGTGATGTCATCTGTCTTCGATTGTTAAGTTTATTTATTTTACTTTGTACATCTGCTTATGTAAATTGTGATAAAACACCGTCAAATGAAGAACTCAAAGCGCAGAAGTTTCCTCCGTGTGCGGCTTGTAGGGTCTTAATAAATAGTTTTAAAAAGGTAAGTTGAATTTGAAATATAACTTTAAATATGTTATTGCATTATTCTTGTATGTGTCTACATTGCAAAAAAGATTACTAATTAGAAATATGCCAGATATAAAAATAACTCTTCTATAAACATACTTGTTGCATGATTCTATTTTCTCTACATCTTTACTTCACAATTTACAAATAACATTTTTGTTATCATACAGGGCATTGAAAGAACCAGTCGTGAGAAATTTGATGGTGGTGATAGTGCTTGGGAGGAGGATAAGTTAGGTTCATATTCAAAGAGTGAAACTAGATTGATAGAGATACAAGAACATTTGTGTAAAGAGGTAGAGCGTGGTGAAACTCAGTGTCACGCTTTAGCTGAAGAATTAGAAAGCAAAATAGAGGATTGGTGGTTTAACCATCAGCAATCGCATCCAGATATACATGATTATATATGTATAGAACAAACAGAAAGCTGTTGTCCAAAAGATCATTTTGGTCCTAAGTGTACACCATGTCCAGGTTTTCCAAATAAAATTTGTAATAATAATGGTAAATGTAAAGGAGCAGGCACTAGAAAAGGAAATGGTGGATGTATGTGCGATAAAGGCTATGAAGGAGATAATTGTTCACATTGTGCAAATGGATTTTATGAATCCTATAAAGATGAGAATAAATTACTTTGTTCTCGGTGTCATGCTGCTTGTGATGGTCCTTGTAAAGGAGCAGGGCCTAAGAATTGTGAAAAATGTATGAAAGGGTGGTATATGTTAGATGAAGAAGGTTGCTTTGACATTGATGAATGTATAACAAATGATAAATATTGTCCTGGCAATCAGTTTTGTATTAATAAGGAAGGAGGTTATTCATGCTTAAGTAAGTCATAAGAAATAAATGCCAAATATAATCTAGGTACTAATTCTTTTATTTAACTTAGGTTGCGACAAAGCCTGTAGTGGTTGTACAGGAGATGGTCCAGATATGTGTATAAAATGTGCTGAAGGATATCATAAAAAGGATAATCTATGTATAAGTAAGTTACATCATTTATTACTGACATACTCAATTTAATACATGATTAATAATGATATATGTTTAGTATAGTATGAGTTTCTTTATACTAGATTCTGATATCCTGGGGCGCAAACATCAAGAGAATACTGCACGATATGCTACATATTTCGGTCTATGTGTTGCAACATGTATTATTTTCCAGCGAAATATTTACATAGCAAGTGTAATTGGATTATTAGTTGGTATATACATATCAGTTTCAGAATATATGATAGCTAACAGTAATGTTCAGGACACAACAGCAAATGTAGACATTTTAGGGTCAACATAAATAGGTAGAGAATTTATAAAATGATTAACTTTCTTTCATTAAATTTTGTGAAGATGTCAATTACTAAAAAATATGTAATATACATCATACATCAATGGTTATTAAAATAATGATTGTTTTAAATTTTTTGATTTGTATGCTTATTACAAAACTTATAGCTGTTTTCAACTTAAAAGTGTAATAAACCTAGGAAATATATGATATTCAGATAAAGAATTGTACTAAGAACTTAATTTATAACTACACATTTTGTACTTTGTGTCAAGTTTTTGTATTCAGAAGAACTTAAAATACTATTGACGAATGTGCTATAGAATAAATATATAATAAGGATAAAGGTAATATATTCTGTAAACTATGTATGTATATGGATATATACAATTTCGAAATCGAATATTGAGTATCTTCAGTGTTTTAATCACTGTTCATATTATTTGACTTCAAATAAATTGGAGTGTTACTTATAAGAAAAGAAACAACAGCATATAAATGTTGTAGTTTACTAAAGATCGTACCATGCATTTAAAAACATTAGATTCATTAAAAAAATGTATCGTAAATTTAAAAATATTTAAAATAAATAAATTAGACAGTAACAAAAATAAATCATATTATTCCGATTATCTATAGTATAGGAAATAATAGTCGCGTTAAATACAAAATATATTAATATAATAAAATGTAATTACCGTTTGTAAGATGAATGATATTTCAGTGTTGATGATGACTTTGTAAAAATGTGTAATAAAAATATAAAATGTATAATGCTATTTGAACAATATAATTCCTACCATAGAAATTAGTAAAATTGTTTTCAAATGCATTATTTTTATGAAATACTCGTAATATTGCTTTTAATTATAGTGATAACAATTAGTTAATAATATACACATTTAAGATGTATAATAATATTTATTATAGTAATACTGATTTTAATAAATATTATAAGGGTAGCTAGACGTAATATTTTTTGTCTAGAGCTTCACAAACTGTACGCTAGAGGGCTGTAGGGATAAACGTTTTCTCGCAAAAGAATTTCGGTAGGGGAAATTATATATGTCCACTTGTAGCTATTTATTTTGCAATACTCTGATATTTATATCCATATTAAATTTTTGCAAGAAGCTGTACACTGCAAAGCTTTGTTTATAATATAAATATTAATTCATGTTTTTTTTATTAATTAATTCTTTTAGTACAAGATATTTTCAATTCAACGAAAAAGTAAATACCCATAAGACCGTTGGTTGATACTTATGGATCTGTCGATATTACAATTAGTATAATACCATCACCCACAAAGTAAAACATATATTTTATATTTCGTGTGTCATTATATTTTTACTTTCTTAATGCATAAAAGACGTCACACGTCTGCTTCTTAAATATTTACTGATTAGAATAAGTTCCTTAACATAAAACATAAGTTAACTACACAACTTCACAGTCGATCAAATGAAAATGTTAAAAGTTTAACATAATTCGCGTGAGAAATAAATGAGAAACAATTCTTCGTATTATGTTTGTATCATTTATGCGTGGCATGTCTGTAGCAACAGAAAATAAAATCGTATGCGTATGATTTTTGTGCTGCCAACCTGTTTGGTAATTTATAAACGGCCATCCGTAATTTATTAAACAATAATAGATTAATAGAAACTTGTGCATTACAAATTTAATTGGGTCACTGTAGGTATTTATTATTGGCATTATTTAATTATAAAAACATTTTCTCTGGTATATCAATCGCTTGGAGTAAATACGTTCTTGGCCACTAGGTGGCTACAGTTTCTCGTAATTACGTTGACGTCGTCTATAGTATATAGTCAAAAGTAAAAGAGCTGAAATTTAGCAATACTTTGTGTAAAATATATCCATATATGCCAATTTTTGTATGTGTTGTTATGATAACAGACGGCCTTAATTAATACCAAAGTGAAATTAGTAGACTACATAATCAAGTGTTGATTAATTTGAAGACATGTGTTCTTCGAATTTATGAGATCGCTATTGCAATTCGCGTAGCACCATCTCCCGTGAAATGAAACATGCATTTTACATCTCGTTTATGATTATACTATCATTCTTTCACGTTCTTATAAAATAAGAGCCCATCCCAAATCTGCTTTTCAAACATTTACAGGAAGAAGTAAGTTCGTTGACGTCGAATATAAATATGGAATCAATTAAAGTGGAGATGCGAATGTTGCCATGATATAATGAGCACAGATGCTTACGGATAAAACAAAGTTTAATAAAAAGATAAAAATAATATGATACAACGGAATACGGTGATACTTCTTTATGGTTCGCTTGCTAGGTCCACACTGCCCGTTTTCCTTTATCCGTAAGGAAAGTCCGGTACAACATTCATATCTGTTTTCCATCCATTCGCACTTTCATTCTTCTCTCCCTCTCATTCATACCCTACATCGCCTAGGTGGTCGCGATGCGACGCCCTTAGCTCGAGTCGTCGATGCTTCGACTCAAGGATTCCGCTTTCTCTTTTGGAAACAATTCTAGGATCCTACATAAATTAACTACACAATTTCAATTTTGATCAAATATAAACGCTAACATTTGTTGCCGCTAAGGAGCTACACTTTCTTGCAGTTAAAATGACGTTGCCTTCAGTATAGATTCACAGATAAATAGGTCACAAGTTCGCAATACTCTACGTAAAATATATCCATATTAACAAATTTTTGCGGTGTTTGGCAATGTAAACACACGAAATTGAATGTGATAAAACAAAGTTGATTCATTTAGAATTTTCAAATTCTAATTAATGCATACTCGCAAAGCTATTACATTAATTTAACGATAGTATATAATACATTAGTTATTGGCTCACACGTCAATGAAGACTCTCATCAGATGATTCACCACCAGCCATTTCAAAATCGAAAAATTCATTCGCTGCCGCGTCCCACTACATCTCAAATCCTCCTTACAAGCTGTCGCATAAATCCCCAACAGAGAGGACCAGCGCGATCGTACCAGATTCATCATACAAACAAGAGTCGCGAGGGATGAAACACAAAACTATAACTCAAAAATTGAAAAAGAATCATCCCCGTACTTTCAAACATCAACGAAACGGAGTCTTGAATCTAACAAATTTCCTGTTGCAAGTATGGAAAATGAAAACGAAATGGCCAACCTGCTGCACAAGTAGGTTCACTTGAATAACGGTAAGTTTGATGGGTGGATGAAATGCCTCAAATGCTGGAGATGGAAACGTAAGGGATGTACTATATGAGCTTGCGAGGATTTGGAGAAATGCGTGAGTGTTCCTTGCTGTAGGAAAAAATAACATTGACTGGGGTTTATTCTTGCTTGTATCTGATTTTATTCTGGGATTGAGGACACGGAATTGGGGGGATGAATTTATTTTGGACATTTGGAAATTTGGGCTTGCACCGGTAGTACAGCTGGGGGTGCACAGGTGGCGTTTGTGACCGGTTGGGTCTCGAAAGAGAAACGTCGAGGTTGATGTGTCATATTTAGCGAAGGCGCTTGAGGGGGATGCAATACTTAGTGTGATATTCATATCCATAACAATTTTTGATGGACGAGAGACTTTACCCGCCGATAATTGAAATTAAAACAAAATTTATTCAAATAGTATTTATTCTTCTTGATCTATGCGAATTTAAAAGTAGATCTAAGTTTATAACATTTACATTTAATCTAAGTAGATCTAAGTTTATAACATTTACATTTAATAAAAATGTTGTAGATTTAATCTTATGTTAGACATATCTTTCTACGTATTTTAGTATAGATACAGGTTTGTGTAAAATACATGTAACTATTAAAAGGAGCACTTGAATTTCAAAAAATATAATTTATACTGTTACCAGTTATTATAGAGTGTTACTGTATGTGGCTCTTATTAAGAATTATAAGAAATAATTGTTAAATAATTGCCATTTTTGTTTGATAATTTTGCAATAATTAGAAAATGTTCCTACATCGGCATTCTGTATTATTTCCTGCGTGGACTGGTATAAAAAAATGAAATGAGAAGAGAGTTGGTTTCCACGTACCCCCTGCCTTTAACCCCCAGAGATTGCCGGCACCTGGACCAAAAACCGTTCACCCTTCCAACTTTTTAGTTCCCCCTTTCCTCTGTTCAAAGGTCCTGGGTTGGTAACTTTACCCTCCGCGTCGCTCGAAGGGTTGTTTTAAATAATAATAACGCAACCCCGATCAGAAGAAGGAACGCTATGTGTGTCAGAGTTCAGTACGTTATTGGTATAAGACCGGTGATGTTCTCTAAAACGTCCACGCTCCGATATTACAGAAGTAGTGTTAAAATTATTCAAGTTTCAGGAGACGTGAATATTTAATTTGCACGAAATATTTGTGTAGAAATTTCTGCAATTCTCTTGCGATCCTCCCAGTGGTTCGTGTCCTAATAAAGTGCCGTGTGATAGAAATAACGATCGTTTTGGATATAAATGTTGAATGCAGGCGAGTGTAACATTAAATGTGCGGTTATAAAATGTACAACGTGTCTCTTTTATGTAAGTACTTCTATGTGCTACAGAATTTAAATGAAACGTGAACATATTGTCGAAGTTAGGTTTTTATAATGATTGTGGGGAAGTGTTGGATAAATAGAAAAGGAATTAGTAATGCAATTGGAAATTAATCACTACTTACATAAATATTAGAATTCATTACTGAAGTATTTTCTAATATTTACCATATTTTTTAATGGTGAAAATTGCTTGCACAAAACTTTCATATATTTAACTTCTGTTAGAGATGTGCCAATATTTTTTGTTACATTGACAAATCATGAGATAGTTCATTTTTAATTGTTGAAATTAAAGACTTATTTATTTATAATATGTGTAGTAGAAACGTGTATTTCTGATACAAAAATCATGCAACGTCTTGGAATGACTCAGCTCGATGATCGCAGCCAACGCTTGGCACATGTGAGGATAGAAAAAAAATGCAGCGTGTTAGGTTTTAAAAAAAGCAGCGGGTTAGCCATATAAGGCTCCAGAAAAGGGGGTTAGATAGATTTTTAGGGGTAACATTTTATCCCTAACCGTGTCATCCCTTCTATTCAACGCAGGCGTTCTTCGAAATTCTGCTCGAGCGAGTCTAGGAAAACGGAAATGCACCACGATAAATTCTTTTCATTTTTTCTTCATTCTTTTTTACACTCTATATTTTATATAGCTAATATAATAATTCTTCTCATGTTTGTATATAAGGAGTAGCTATTTTACGGTCTTCTTCACAGAATTCAAAACCTATGGATACCTGATTCAATTAACGAGAAATCAATCTCGGTAGAAACAATTTCGATAGACGTATTTCGATAAAATTTTCTAATGTTCCAATTAACAATTTTCCGATCAATCTTATTCTCACAGATTTCTCTGAATACAGTATACTTCTCATTGAAATATAATAACAATTTTCAAAAATTGGAGCAAGCAATAAAATACTCCAACAATATACATGTATAGTTATAACAAATACATAGTAATATTTATTATTTACTATACAATGTATTGCAATATAGATGCACAGATAAAATTATAAAGTACTTGTGGTCGTTTAAAATAAAATACTTCAATAATACACATGCATAGTTATAACAAATATATAGTAATATTTATTATATACTATACAATTTGTTACAATATAGATGCACAGATAAAATTATAAAGTACTTGTGGTCGTTTAAAATAAAATACTCCAACAATACACATGCATAGTTATAACAAATATTTCGTAATATTTATTATATACTATACAATTTCTTACATTACAGATGCACAGATAAAATTATAATGTAATTGTGGTCGTTTGAAAGAGACGATATTAATTGTTTAATCCATCATAGGCAATTTAATGCCTGAAAGAGCCAATCGTTTCCTATATCAGCGCAATATGGTGACTGACCACAAGTTCAATGCGCCATTTTCTTCTTCCAACAGTCATTGACAGTCCTGACAGAAGGTCGGAAGTAGCCAGGGGTTGCTCGGACAATATACTAATCTCTGGAAACGGATTCGAGGGGGTGCGCGCTAGGATCGCCTTTTACCCTCCTAGTTCGACAGCCCATTGGTCAGATCAGGCTCTGTCCCTGGACAGGACTATCGATTATTTGCTGCCGATTTCCAAAGGCTACCTGCAGGGTAATTTTCACAATGTGACAGGAGGTGTGGTCTGCTCTACGAATGAGCAACACCTACAAATTCTTTGCAAAAATCCGCAGAATTTATTTCATCGATAAACATGCCCCAAACTATTTTATTTTGGTGCCAATTCTCGTGCGTCTATATTTTAAATAAATTAAATCGAAGTGCCTTTCATATTAGTTCCAAATATTGAAGTACTGTGAACTTATATCATTTATCAGTTAACAGTATTAACAATCATTATACAATTATAACAGAGTATTAAAATTTTCAGTATAGAGATCCTCGCAAAGGAACTTTAAAGTGCACCCTTTAATCTTTCATTACCTCTCACTATAAAATTGAATAAAAACGAGATTGCCTCCACTAACCTACTTTTTCAAAAATACAGTATTTCGCATCTCCATATGGGAATGTTTTACTTTCCATATAGCAAAACGAAAACAGCCCTTGCCGAGTATCGTGGCTCTCTATCTCTTTGATATTTTCTAAGCCACGGTAAAAGAAACCCCGACTCAAAATCTCAAAAACTAATAAAGATCACCCAGCGACAGAGGTTTTGTGGTCGGATACATTTTCTGATAGCTGTTTACCGCAGATAAGCTTTTTCGTTTTTTTCCTTTACTCATCTGGAAGCAAATAGAGTCGAGCAGAATGGAGTGTGTGCACCATTGACACAGTTTTGTAATCATAAAAAAATCAGGGAATTGAATGAAGCAGGAGATTGAATTTTTTTTATGGAGTTCATTTAGTGTCTATATGTTCGCCATAATTTCATTATTATTAACTTTTGGTACATGGTGAATTTTTGTGGAGAAAGTAGCTTCGAAATATTCTAGAAAAAATGTCTTTATTATTACAGTGTTTGAATGGAAGGGGAAGTGAAAATGCGTAAAAGTGATTTTTTAACGCAATTGGAGCGAAACTAATGTCTTATGAAACCTGGCATTGCAAATATAATTAACTTTTATTATATAATAAAGTGAGTGAAAAGCGCATACCTAGACAGGTACAAATAGATATCGTAGTAATTCATCATTGCAATTAAATGAGTATAGTAAAAAGTAAAAATACATTCAAATTTGAAACTATTTAAATATTTGAATACTTTACTAATTATTTGAATGTTCCACTATTAAATATAGTAAACACTCTCAAATATCTACAAAAGAACCATGTTAAAAATCAAAAATTTCAAACTATTTAAAAATTTAAATATTTCCGCAATCATTTCACTAATAAATCATAAAATTTCAACAAGAATTACAAAAGTGGCTAATGAAGCATTGTCTAAGCAAACCCAAAACAAGTAAATATCATAGTAATTCATCATTGGAATTAAATGAGTATAGTAAAATGTAAAAAATACTTTGAAATTTTAAACTATTTAAATATTTGAATACTTTACTAATTATTTGAATGTTCCACTATTAAATATAGTAAACACTCTCAAATATTTACAAAAGAACCATGTTAAAAATCAAAAATTTTAAATTATTTAAAAATTTAAATATTTCCGCAATCATTTCACTAATAAATCATAAAATTTCAACAAGAATCACATAAGTGCCTAATGAAGCATTGTCTAAGCAAGACCTATTTAAATTTCCCAATTAATTTAATTTCCCTAATTCTCGTAAAGAAACGAGCATGATCGCGAGCGTAATGGAGGAAATCCGTGGAAAAGATAATGGTCATCGTACGAGGGCGCCATTTTGTCTCCATAATTGCGTCGGGACGCCTGTGGAAATGTGGACCCGCGGTACTCGCGCGCGTGTGTGCTGCGTGCTCGAGGAGGGTGAGAACGCATGTGGGGGCGTTTGATCACGTGACCACCGCGGACACGATACCGGATTGGCTGGTCGATGGCCGATGACGCAATAAACCCGACGACGCGCGGGCTGCTAGGCCGAGTGGAACTGATCGACGACAGCCTGACGAACGTATCCACCCACTCACACACACACACACACATGCGTCCTGACGCGTGGGCAGCTCCCTTAAAATATTTTTCCAAATCCTGCAATCTCACTCTCGGTACAATCGACAAGTGTTGTAGTCAATCTTGATCGTTACATTGAAAACTCTAAAAATCTCGATTCAAAATTTTAGTTGTCAATTAAATCGTACGTGTTCATTAATTATCTCTCTAACCTCAGTTTTTAAAATGGTAGAATGGTAAGTTTGTTTTTGTATTTTTTAAAGTCATTTGATAATTTTATTCGAGATATTTAAAATAGAGGTGTGAGTATCCAGACGTTGTATTATTATTACATTTCGAAGTAGGGAGAAAGAGATAGTGAGTTTATTCTATAAGGCTGTTTTAAAAATTAATCTAAACATAGTTTAGAAAATTAAAAAACTGCTATTATAAAAGCTACTATACTATAATAATTTTAAAGAAATTTTAAACTTTATTTAAATCGAGTCAAAGAATATTAAACTCTCAAATACCAGAGCTCCCATTTCGTTCGTTTCCAGCTGTCACTTATCAAGATAAATCATGAAATATAACCTAGCAAAGATAACTAAAAAATACATTTAAACACACTTCTTTTACACTTTCTATCTCTCTCGAATACTCCATAAAATATTCTAAAAATGACGGATTTTCAATAATCAAACGTTTCTCTTTATTCAAAGCTTCGCACGCAAAGTCGACATACAATTCCGATAGATCACGTGATATCGAAGATCGCATTTAGCGCAGTGCAACCTGCAACGGTTATTGGCTTCGATTCGTCACGAGTCAAACATACTTATCATTTGTATCTAAAACAACAAAGGTCGTATCGTCGTGTAATCGTCCAGCAAATTGCCGTCGGATTATCGAAGAGGCATTCGTGGGATTTAGAAAAAAAAAAGGAATAAGGGTCTCTGTAGTGGGGGTAACGAACCATAGGAGAAAGATCGGGCACGAGTGTACCAGCATTCCGTCACGGGCGCTCGTGATCGACGGAAGTATTGTGCCGGCGCGAAACGGATCTCATCGGGGTAAGATCAACAAAAAGGGTCGATCGAAACGATCCAGTTCGAGGCAGATCGACCGCGTCGCGTGTACCGAGGTCAACGGTGTCTGTCGTCGCCCGAAATCAGTCGTCTGGAATGTTTTGGAACCACAACACCGCCTCCTAACCTCACTCGATGCTTTTCCAACGTGACAGGAAGCCCATTGGATTGCTACAAAATCAGGTACTGTGAATTTTATATTAATAATAGCTGATTTGTTTAGAGAGAGTGAAATACGTTTGCCCTGGTATGTATACAGGGCAACGTGTAAACAACAGTGTTAGGTTTTTGATAATAACGAGTGATGATGAAATATAGTGAATTATTATTTAATAGATTAAGACATGTAGAAGTAAGAGGTTAGCCCTCTTTAGGAAAATAGACGTATCAAATAGTAGAAAGATATTGATGAAGGATAGGTTTAGGTAGATTTTCGATACCGATAGAGATTTTTATATAGATCTTTAATTTTTTTTTTTATGATTTAATCGATTGTAGGTTATTAGGTAAAATAGAGAATTATTTCGTAAGTTGACGAACGAAGCTCATATTTTAGTAACGTCTTCGACTTTGTAGATCATGAGATAATAATATAAAATAATTAATAATAATTAAACAAGTAAATAGCAGAAAAATATTGATGAAGATATTTTTAGATAGATTTACAATTTTTCTGCAGTATAATTTGATCGACAATAGGTTATTAGGTAGAATAGTGAATCGTTTTATAACCCGTCAAACGAAGCTTATACTTTAGTACCAACCTCGACCAACTTTGTAGCTCATGAAATTCATTATCTAGACAACGTCAGTCCCCATGTCAATTACTGATTAATTATGAAAAGATAATTGAAAGCAGATAAAATGTTTTAGTTCAATGTAAAACAAATACAAAAGTAACATCGTATAATTGAAGATTTCCATAAAAATTCTAGTGTAGTCCATCATTTAATACTTAATTCGTGCTCCAGCCAGGCAAACCCTCTAATTACTTGACCCATTACATTCTAATTATTCCAGTACCCATTGTACCAAGCCCTTTTAGGCTACCATTAAATTTCTCTTCTTCGCTCTTATCCCACTACAACTTTTCGATGCGATAAAGATAACGTTAACGTCGTATCGAAGAGTTATTACGTCGCTCAATTAAGATCGTCGACACGTCGACTCGAACTCTCGTTTCGGTTTCCATAATTAATCCCCCCCAGAATGAATAAATTCGAAGGTGTCCTGTCAAGAGAGACGAACTTTTTACTCCACAAAAAAAAAGAAAGAAAGAAAAAAAAGTGGAACGGAAAAATGTAAAAAAAAAACGTTCTACAGTGGTTTGCATAAATTGAATTTCGCACGATACAAGACGCATAATTATCTTTTCGCCGCATTGCTGTCTGTCTGGGTACCTCTTAATTGACGTTAACGTGTTTCCTTCCTCCCTGAATATTTCTCTCCCCCCCCCCCCCCCCCCCCCCCCCCCCCCCCCACCGGGCAGATCAGTATTATACGATAAAAGAGTCATTTTCACGACGATGACGTCACTAGACGAGTATAACGACCCCGCGCACGGCTCATATATTATCATGCCATTATAATTGAACCGTGCTTTCGGCGCGCTAATTGAGAGCATAATTAATTAGGGGATGGACTGGCCGAACGATTCGTACGCCGTTTCGAATTGTTCGAAGTCGGCTAACCAGCTGAAAGCCTAACCGCGTCGATGCTAAACGCTTGCGCAGGAATTAAACGACGGCTATCTACGAGATATAATTACATTTCAAATGCAACACCGTTAAACGTTGAATCTAAGCATTCGATAATTGCCGAGATATCGAACAACCGTTTAGACTATTCATACTTTCACCGCTCGGTGGTGTCGTGTATTGTACGTTTTTCTTGCAACGAGCTTGTGTTTCGCTAACCGGTATAGAGGGGAATTAATTATGGAATTGAATGTTAATCGCTATTTATGGAGACTGTAGGCTACGATCGCGTTTGAATCAGGCAATAGACGGGATTATGGAAATTACGTCGAAGGCTTTTTTTCTGGGATTAGTGTGGGTGCAGCTGGAAACAAAATGGACGTTGTGGAGTTTATTGGAAATACTAGGGAAACTTTTATTTAGGCTTTATTAGAGTATTCTGTATAATGTATGATATAATTTGTATTTAATATGTGTTATTTAATATTATTATGTAATATATGATACGCTATTTAATGCTATTATATAATATATAGTATGTTATTTAATATGGTGTTCAATATTACTGTATATAATATAATATAATTATCATTTACATCAAATATTTATATTATGTAAGAAATTAAATGATATATTACATTATATAGTCTTTATAATCTTTCATAACATGAATGTCATATTAGTCACGTTAGGCTCCAATAATATTTTACCATACACTTTCACAATTTTCTCGCTATTTAAAAACATTGAAAATTACAGAAAAATAGTATATCGCGATCGCAAAGAACCGTTTCCGTATTTTTACAATCGAATTGCAGCCTATAAATTATATATTCACTATCGAGTATTCAAATTAACGACCTTTCGGAGTAACGATCCTTCTCGTAAGTCCTCTATTTGTTCTTAATTCCGGCTTTCCAATCCATGAAAAATGCCAATGGTGCGTTTTACATCGAGGTGAGAGCGTTCCTTCCAAGTAAAAACGGAATCGGTTCTTACCAAGCAACGGCGAGATGCTTTTTCGCGGATCGATCGAGGCAACCGTGATTCGTCACGGGATTTTTTTCCCCTTTCCATCGGCGATTTTTCTTCGTTCCGCTCCATTGTCATCGGTCGCTGGACCCTGTCCCCATAGCTTTCTCGAACGCATTACCATGATCGTTCTCGCGAACCGGGAATAATTGAAATGCTGTAACGCGGTGAACCTGACGAATGAAACGACAGGTAACGTAATTGAATTCTATTTATAACCGGAGGGAATCGACACTAACGTCTTCGGAATGTGCTTTCTGAAAAATTCGATCTGTGATCTGGCTTAGATTCTTCGTTTTTAATGTTCGAAAAATAAATTTTAAGGGAAATCAATAATTTTGTTTGTGAATATTCGAGAACCTCCAGGAAATTCGTGAAATATATAATTAATTGAAATTGATTCAATTTCAGTTTCAATAGTACAATTGATATAGAAGTTTCAAAACAGATTTGTTTAAATATAATTCATTGAAATTGATTTATTTACAAGTATATGTTATAATGATATATTTGAGCTTCAAAAAAAGATTTCTAACTATAATTAATTGAAATGTATTTATCTTTAAAAACACGCTATAATTCTGTATAGATTCTTCTATATGGATAAAAGTATTCTGAAACTGATACGAATCAAGTTCAAACACGATTCCAGGGATTATCAATATCCTATTTCTTGCTTCGCGACTTATCATCGCGCTCGCCTCTCGAGCTATTTCATAAATGTTGCTATCTGGTATTTTTACAACCGGACCGAGGACTTTCTTGCGGCGCTATTAAAAGGTACAAGTCATCCGTCCCGAGGCGGCGGTGTTTCGCGTTTTATCGATTCCAGGCATTAGTGTTCCGCCAAGTGTGTCGAGAAATTTCGTTTCGACGCCCCGAAAGAAAGTACCATAATTGCCTTTCGTTGCGTTATCCTTTCTCGATACGGTGCAAAAAAATGGCGCGTTCGGCACCGTTCGGCTATGAGTCATTGCTAATAATCATCTTTACGACGCTATCACGGCAACACTAATTTTACCTGACGGTTTACGACGAACGCTGGCCTCGTTTTTCATTCCCGAATTGCTCGTTCGCGAAACGTTGTGCGACATTGTGCGAATCGTGAAAATCTACGTGGTGAGTTCGATTATACAGCATTCCAGGCGTGGTTTTATTTGCTGGCTGGTGAACGTTAGGTACAGAGTGGATATTGTAAAGAGGATTGATAAAGTGGAGCAAATTGGAAATTTTGTTCGTAATTAGAGTTTATTCCTAGTTTACTTCTTTATTGGATTATTATTGGTTCAGGTGTGGGTATACAAATTGCTCTGATGTGCAAACTGGAGATTTTTCTATTAGGTTGTCTCAAAAGTTTCTTCCATTTGATTAATAAGTATCACATACACAATATTTTATGTCTAATTTTACATTATTGAACTGCGTACGATTCATTTTGCTCCATTACTGTTACAACATTAGCGTCTAAAAAATTAGGTTGTTTATTTATATAAACACTGCCACACAAATATAGCTGAGTGCAAGTCACGGAAGAAACTTTTGGGACAACCTAATATAATTGAGCCGTTCATTGCACAAATCCATTAGCTGAAATAAATTATTTATTATTCAATGATCAACTAAATTTTCGTTTAATGGTGTTAATCTTTATTATTCAGGAAAGTTATTATAAACATAAAAAGTTATGGCTATACCAAGTGCTTTGACACTTAAATTTAAGATTTTTTTTAAAGTGGAGTTAATCGATTTGTGCAATGAAAGGGTCAATTATGGAGTTTTCCCGATTGTAACAGTTTAGCATTTGGGTTCTTTGATACTTCCACTCTGTAATCGTTAGTCTACTTGTATAAAAATTATTCTGATGTGCAAACTGAGGATTTTTCTATAATTATGGAGTTCTTTTCTCGATTGTAAGATTTTAGCATCTGCGTTCTTTGATACTTCCACTCTGTAATTGTTAGTTTACTTATAAAAATTGTTCTGATGTGCAACTTTAGAATTTTTCTATATTTATGAAGTTCTTTCTCAATTTATCCCATGTTCCTCACATAGTTTCTTTAAATACCAATTTCACAACTCTTGTCTACCTAAACAAAGATTGTTCTGGTCTCCTACATAAATTAAATTCAACAATCCCTCGAATTTTTGGGAATCGAAATTTTGTACTCGTTTTCATTAGACGCACCTCTTAGAGGATTACCTCGTTTGGATAACTGTGGATAGCTATCAGTGATAAGAGAAACAGCTTATGTTTCATGTAGTAACAGCTTAGTGATTGCCAAGTTCGCGTCGAATAACGTCTAAAATATCGAATGCTTATGCAAATAAAAGATAAAAATGTGTCACGTGGTTGAGATACTTAGATTAATGTACCGTAAATATTCAAGGAAATTACTCCGTGCATGATTCTAACCAGTTAGTTATGGAGAGCAAAGAAAAATATCAACTGAATAGATTAGACTTAATAGAACACTATCAAATATTTATTATAAATATCCAGTCCCTTTTCGATTCATTCTGTTCGAATTCATTCTCCAGAGTCAATGATCCTCAAGGAAGATGCCCATTTTACCCAATGTATTTCTAAATAGGAAAAACATTTCCATCAATGGAGAATTTTTCTTACACCATCGAGAATTAATTATTCAAGCCACGTCAAATTCGTTTCTCGTTACCAGAGTATTCCAATAATTCTCTTTCCTGGCTGAAAAGACGATAAGATTCCTTGCTCTTAGGATCGTCCTTGATACGATTAACGTGACTGAAAAGACCTCGCCTTGTTTCCTTTTTTTTTTTTTATCGATCACCTCGAGCTACTGGCTTTCCTCGCAACTGCTTCACTGTTTATACAAGTATTAAACATTTGCTATACCCGAGAATGGAATACAGTGCTTACAATTAAGGTCTCCAATTCCCAGAATTTGTACTCGGGTTTCGTTGCTGTCGAAGCTAGGAAAGGAGGCGTAGTAAACATGTTTACGCGAATTATTTTCTTCCGACCCATAGCTACTCTAATTAATATTTGCGATAGCCACGAATTGCGACAGGATGTTTACAATTCGAAGGTTACTGGATTTGTACTTGTAGTTTGCAGTTGTCGAATCTAAGAAAAGAGGTGTTAATAAACGTGTCCACGCGAACTATTTCTTTCTGAGCCATAGTCACTTTATATTAGAGCATGAATTACATATGTGTGGCTGGCAGCAGTGGCCACTTTGAACGCGAAGAAGTGCTTTAACTAAAAGGGGTTATGTCTCAAAAGCGAATGGTCTGGGGCCCCATGCTTATTAGCACTTTATTCTCACTCGTGATAGCCACTTGCTCTCCTCAAGGATACTGGCACGTACGCGTACGTTTGGTTTTTAAGATACTCTGATTATCGTCACAAGAGAGTAAGCACTGAAATTCTACTCAATAATAGTCAAGAGATTGGCGAATGTTACAGATCAATAGAAGTTTAAATCCTCGTTTAAAATAAATTCATTTTATTATTTTAAAATAAAGGGAAGCGGAGGTTAGCATATTTACGCAATAATTAATAAATAAATGGGACCGTTAGAGTATAACTGCAATTTTAGTGGGATTTCTGTTGCTGATTATTTAACGATAATTGATACGTTCTTTGCCCTGATTGATCACGTCCTACGGTTACGCTTTTAATATTTTTCTCTATTGGTAGATTTCCCCAGTGTGTAGGTGGTTGGGTTGTGGGTGATTGGCAGATATGTATTCTGGTGGGCGTGACAAGCTCGCTTCCCTCTCTGAAAGAAGGAACCTTTCTAATTTTTCCCTCCACGTATTGTCCTAAAATCAGCGATGACTCCTGGGTCGAATTCGAGCGCGTTCGTACATCTGTAAAAAAATTTCAATTCATAATAATTTTAGTAATAAAGTATCTAGCAACATTAACTATATGCTTTACAGCTATACATGTATTAAATTTCTTAAATAACAATAATTTATTTTAAAAGAAATAAATTTGAAGCTTAAATTTCAATAAATTTCTGAATGAATGTTCGTACTTCTTAAAGAAGTTTACTATGATAGATCTCTATAACAATAATTTATTTTAACAGAAATAAATTTGAAGCTTAAATTTTAATAAATTTCTTAACGAATCTACATCTTAAATGTACTTCATAAAGAAGTTTACTATGATAAAGTTCTATAACAATAATTTCTTTTAAAACAAATAAATTTTTGTTATAGAATTCTATCATAATAACCTTCTTTAAAAAGTATGTAAATTCATTCAAAAATTCATCAAAATTGAAGCTTCAGACCAAAGCCCTTTATGTCACATTCCTAGATCAATATACTCGTCACAAAACCGTCTAAACATCCTACTCCCTTAAATTCTACGGAGATTATAAAGGCATCGAGATTTCCTTAGACCCTGAACGCTCAATTTCCGAGTCAAACCCAATGAAAGGAATGTTTTGCATCGATGCAACCTCGCTGCACCCAAGTGCAGTGCATTCAAGCCACACATTCCTCTACGAATCCCATTTTTAATCAGAATATCGCCTCCAAAATGGATCCTTCCTATCCATAAAGGAATGGATCTGGATCGATCCAAGCTCAAACTTCTCAATTTTACCTCACAAAAAGGCTTCCTCCTCTTTTCTTGGTTCAAGAAAAAAAGAAAATAAAGACTCTTAGCTCCTGCACACGGCGCACATGCTATCACCACCTGGATCGCATTGTTCTCCCGGATGCATTCATCAAATAAATTGCTTTCATCGAACCAAGTGTCGGGTTAGCCAACTCGATTCGCGCGTTTGTTACTTTGTTGTGCTGGTTAAGAAAAAAAAAAACGGAAGAAAAGAAGCTGGACACGTTAATAACCCCATGAAGTGGTTGATGCGACCGTAAAAAATAACTGGTGTATAAAAATGAAAGAAGTCCGCAACTTCAGGGAATTTTTTGGGCAACGGTCGACTGGAAAGACTCGTTCCCTTTTTTTAAGGGGGCCAAATTGTAGCCGCAGGGGTGAAAAGCTTTGCGTCATCGGTGTTGCTTGCTCTCGCAAGATGGTTCCTCGCTGACGAAAAAAAAAAGGGAGCATTGCCGTTGCTTATCCCTTATCCTGACCTATGGTTGCCATGGAGACGCACGCCGCGGCCAATCCCACCCTTTAAGCTAGGGGAGTCCTCCAAGGACTACAGGAAATTTCATTTCTCTCCGATCGGGGGAAAAAAATATACGGGTAACTGGGTTTTTTTTTTCGTCACCGTGTATCCAGGCAATTTTCAATTTATTTATTTCTCTGTACCAAAATTAAAATTCTCTTCGCCTGGAAGATTTCTCGGGTAGACCAATTCTTTAGGTTTCCGTAATTATTATATTATATTATGGAGACCTCCAAAAATTTTTGTAAAAATTTCCTATTTTTGTTTAAGGTAGCGAGTAATTAAATTGACATGGTTTTGTTGGTATTAGAGTAATTAAATTGACATGGTTTTGTTGGTATTAGAGTAATAAGGATATTGCTTTTTGATGTAGGCTTTCTTCAGGGTTAATAACGCGTTATCGATAATTGAAAAATGAAAACTAACGCGTAAGAAAAGATATAATATTATTAAAACACAAAACCTTCAGAAATTTTATGGATGTTTACCATTAAAATTGGAAGTCTCGAGTCGTTATAAATGAATCTAAAACTATCAAATAATTTACTAAACATGGTTTTGTTGGTACGAGACTAATTAAGATATTGCCTCTTGATATGGAATGAGTAAAAATGAGAACCAGGTTGGAAGATAAGACATAACATCATTAAAACAAGATTATAGGTTTTTGCCACTGGGATTACAAGATGTGAATACTTACAAATGAGTCCGAAGAACTTCTGTAAACTCAATAGTTACTTTTTTGTTTGAGGTATTAAATAATTAAATGATCGGGTTTGTTGGTATCAGACTAATAAAGATGCCGTGTTTTGATGCAGCCCTTGATTGGAACTCTTTTCAGGATTAACAAAACGTTACACATAATTAAAAATGAAAACCATGGTAGAATAAAAGATATAGTATCGATAAAGCACACAACCTTCACTTACAAAAACGCTAGCCCTTAATTACTCAAATTCCACCAAAACCATGCCAATTTAATAATAAAACCTCCACAGCCTCAGCTTTGCAAAAATTACCACAGAAGCCTCCTCCCTCACACTTAAACGTTCCCTCCGCCATTTCCAGGTCTCGTCCTGATTTCCACCGTTGCAATCGGGACTCCAGGAAAGTTTCTAATTAAGCCAGCAAATATTAAGTCCCGGTTCGCGAGCCACTCGAAACTCGCCGACTATCTTCGGCTCTTCCGCGTCTTCTTCGAGCGGACTTTACAGCCAAGGTTCCTTGACTTCGTAGTTTGTAGCACTGGTGGTTGTTCCGAGGACCGGTTCGACTTCGTATCGGTGTACACGCGTACAAGCGCGAGCTTCCACTATCGAAACATTAAGTTATCGAAGTCCTGGGTGAGAACTGGACACCGCGCGTCAACGGCGACGAGGTTCCCTGACGAAACCAACGTCTCTCGTCTGGTTCTTGTCCTCGCATCACTTTTTTACAGGGCCCTTTATTGCTTGTACTTGATGGGGGGCTTCCTCGACGGGTTTCGAGGAGAAATTCCGGATCCTGCGACGCGCAAATTACGTTATCTTGCCCTGGTTGGGGCTGACGTGGTCCTTGTAGGGATGTCCTTTTGTTTATTTGGGAGATTGCTAGATTCCTATGCATTTCTGAGTATTTGTTTTATGCTTGTATATTTATTGCTCTGGATTCTGTACTTCTAGATATTTTCTTAATTTCTTGAGGAAATTCTTGTAGTTCGTCTCGTGTTCTTCAGTTGGGTATGGATCATCCATTTTTTATTCAAGTTAGCATTGCCATATTTCTAAATACTTATTTCTATACTTCTACACTAATTCGTTTAAACGTTGTTCTACTTTTCTGTTCAATATTTTCTTAACTTCTCGAAAAAGTCCCTACTCCTCGGAAAAATCCTTATTTATCATTGCGAAGAGTCTCTACAAATTTTGTTTTTCTCTTTTCTGCAACGAGGTAGCGTATCTTGATTTAAATTGTTGCATTGTAGATTGCACAGACGTTTAGATTTGCATATCACACGCTGAATTTATCACAGACGTTTAGGTTCGTATATCAGACGACGAATTCGAAATCAAATCAGGGGAAGACGGGGTGACGCTAGGGGTTAGAGAATTATTCCCTACCCATCTGTAATTGAATTTTAAAGTCCCCAGTCCTCCGTGCATATGCGTCCATTCATAGGCTGCCATGAGCCCAACCGCTTCGCAGGAGTCGTGGATTTCATACGTGAGGGAATCAATTGAACGTTTCCACTCAGGAAGTTCGGAATATCTATCCTGTCTCTACTAATATCCGTCAAACGTGGTACTTTATGTATTCATTTCTCATCGTGTGTTCCGTGGTTTGCGATATACTTACCATGTGGCGAGTTAAGTATGGGCCTAATCGTGTGGTGTAATTGTTAAATAGGTAAATCGTTATGAATTATTTGTTGTACTCGAAAAAGAGGAAGCTTGGAACATTGTTGTTGGGTACATAGGTCGATTTACTTCGATTCGGGAAATTTTGGTTGTGTATCACAGTTGCTAAGTTAGTGAGCTTGTTTTGGTACCTAGAAATTTTAATACCTTAGAATCTTTAGAAGCTTAGAAGCTAATAAACACAGAATCTTTGAATTTTTGAATCTTTAGAAGCTTAGAAGCTAATAAACACAGAATCTTTGAATTTTTGAATCTTAGAATCTTCGAATTTTAATACTTTAGGATCTTAGAATTATAAAATTTTGATATCTTAGAATCTTAGAATCTTAGAATCTTAGAATCTTAGAAGCTCAGAAGCTCAGAATCTTTGAATCGTAGAATCTTAGAATCTTAGAATCTTTGAATCTTTGAATCTTTGAATCTTTGAATCTTTGAATCTGTGAATCTTTGAATCTGTGAATCTTTGAATCTTTGAATCTCAAAATCTTAATATCTTATTATCTTAGAATCTATAAAACCTTCATTAAGAATCTTTCATATAAATGTAGAAGTTGTTCAAGTGATTGATCAAATCACTGAACTTTTAAATAACACATACGCGTAGATCAAAGGTCCTATTTGCCATTCATCGATATGCTTTCGCTTATCGCCTTATTAAAAACAGGTGAGAAATAATCGCCATTCATGGAATAGCAATCATCAATCCACATCGATTCCTCGTAATGATAAAGATTCATTACTGGGAATTCGAGGAACACTCCATTCACTAAAAGATTGATAATATAAAATACAATAACAAATTCACGATTAAATATTTCTACTCGGACTAAAATGATAAATAACCAGATATAAAGGCACAGAATTAATTTCCCCACCTACTACTTACATTTACTTTTATCTTAATATATACTTCATCCAAGAATCTCGCTTATCTACCTCAAATACTAAATCTGCCATCTAAAATATAATATACGCCCCTCCGCCGTGCAATTATTGATCAGCTGTTCTCCCAAGTAAAGAAAGAAATCGCGGAGCATGAAGGTACGAAACAAGCCTGACGTTACTTTGTTTCCAGGTGGGGTTTGGAGAGCCTCTGCGGAGAATGCGCTCCTCGAGCATGACTCGTATTTACCAGACGTGGTTTCCCTGCCGCCGTCGTAGATTCTTAACCCGTCTCCGACGACCCAGCTTCGAGAACGGATCACGGCCAGTGTTTCCAATCTCCAGCGTCGATGGTTCCCGTATCATCCTGCTACCAGGTAGGAATAACTCGATGCCTTATCGCCTAGACGAATCCAATTAATCGGAAATCAAATTCTAATTAAGCAAACGCGCGCCTGAATAATTAGCGGACGTCTGCTCGACGGAGCGAAATCGACAGCCATACCGCGGCCTGAAACGCGTTTTTAAATTAACTGTATCGCAGGGGTTTGCTATAGCATGTGGAATTAAATTTCACGGGGACTCGAGCGCGTTCCCGCAGACCAGGATATCCAATGTCTCGTTAAATTTCTTGGTTGCGCCATTTTTTTTTTTTTTTGGTAGAGCTTTTAAAAAATATATTGTTTGGACGAGTTTGTGATTTCTTTGGTATCAAGAACAGGTCATTTCAGATTAAGCTTAACCCTCTATGGACTCATGTAATTTTCAGGCCACGTGATAGTGTATCGACATTTTTCAAAATTATTTTATTTTTTTTCGCAAGATGTCTTAATTATATATCTTTCATAATCAATAACAATGTTGATGACGATTGGCAACACCATCGACCTGAACTATCAAAGTAAATATCTTGCAAATTGTTTGCAGAAAAACAGCATGTTCTGTTCTCACTATTGAAGAGATTATTCATTAATTCAAGCAATATTTTAGGAAAAATTTGTGTGATTTCTTGCTACCAAAGAAATCACTGATTTATCGAACCAGTCGAGGATTTAAAAAAAATAGAGAATTTATAAATTGTATTATTTAAAATAGATAAATTGGGATCATTAGAACATTAGAAGGTCATAATCGTTTCACTCGAGTTACATTCGTGAAATTGAAATTTATAGAAACAGTCAAGGATCAAGAATAAAAAAGAGTATTCACGAATCTTCCCATTTAAAGTAAATAAATGGAACTTGTTTGAATATTACGAAGGAGGTCTTGTTAAACAGTTTTACTCGTGCTACCATGGAATATCTAGCAGCGGGTGTACTTAACCCAGTGCGTCGATCCTGAAATTGGGTAACAGAGCGTTCCCGGTTGGAAACAGCCGAGGTGCTCGCGGAATTCGCACCTTACCGCACTTGAAACTTGTTCTCCTAGAGCGATGAACTTTGTGGTATCGCTATAGGAGAGTCAGCGCTTCTATATAGCTGACTCTATTACCTTGCTCGGTTCTAATTCGATACAATCCCTGTAAAATCCATACCCGATAACAAGGCCATGCACTTAACTTCCTCGTTAAAGGTGAAAATTATTTTATGCGCCTGCACCACGGCCGTTGAATTGAACATGCGATCGGTTAGCATCGGAGGGATCGAAACCGTGTTAACATTCTTGAATCATTTACGACAATTCGGAATTATTTGAGGGACTTTTGGCGAAGGAAGAATATATTCGAGAGATAAGGGAAATGATTTATGTTTGGGCACAGAAATGATCAGAAAGGAGTAGATTTATATTTCTAGGGATGGAGGGTGGGAGGAATATTTTATATTAGGTACAGAGTTTAGGAAGATCTAGGAAAGGCGTAAAATAATATTCCTAGGATTGGAGAGCACGAGGAATATTTGATATTAGGTACAGAGCTTAGACAGAGTTAGAAAGGAGTAAAATAATATTCTTAGAGATGAAGAGTGGGAGAAATATTTTATATTAGGTACAGAGCTTAGAAAGAATCATAAAGTTTAAGAAGATCTAGGAATGGAGTAAAATAATATTCTTAGGGATAGAATGTGGGAGAAATATTTTATATTTATTACAGAGTTTGGAAAAATCTAGGAAAGGAATAAAATAATATTCTTAGCGATAGAGAGTGGGAGAAAAATTGCACAACAAAGCTATTCGTCTCATAGATATTGTAGAAGATTAAAGAAAATGAATAATCCTCCCCGAAAAAGATTTTATCAAATCATAAACTTGAACTGAACGTTAGCTTCGAAACACTTCAACACACCCATCTACTTTCAATCATTACCTCCAATTTCCAATACTGAAAACAAATCTTTTACTAAAAGAAATCTGTACGGATGAATATATATTTCAGTACTTCGCTAAATGCTGCCGTGTGCACTAAATACGCTGAACATATGTACGTTACAGGTTATTAAACACACAGCAGCATTTCTCGTCATCCTTCAGAGTTACTTATTCAAATAGGTCGCCTATTCAAATAAAGTAATCAATATTTTAAACGCTGTTCAGACTACGGCCACTGAATATTCAGGAAAAATCCGACTGTATTAAATGTACTTCATCAATTTCATCCCTTCAGAGTTTGCACGGGATCGTCTATTGACGTAAAGTGATCAATATCGTAAAAAGTCGCGCTGTAACTCGCTTAATATGCAAACAAAATTCTACCGGTATTAAAACTATCGCCTTCATCATCGCCTTATTCATAGCTAGTTTATCGTCCTTCCTATGTCTTTAATTATTTTAACAGAGGTTTCTATGCAGTTGCGTACTTTGATATTTAGTCCAGGTGCTGATTAGGGTATTTAAGGTATCAGTCGTATTTCGCTTTCTTCGATTAAACTATTTTTAGTATATTTTCCATTCGTGCCATTTTTTCAACGTCGTTTATGTACATATCTGGAAAGTCACGACACCGTTTGAGGGTTGAAGTCGTTAACCCGTTTGGACCTGACAGTAATATATACGTATGTGTGCGTATTTCAAACCCGCCAACTTTATAACGTGCAACAGTGTTTCTCAAACTTCACTTCAAAAAGGGAACAATTATTTTCTAAATACCTTTAACTTCATTCTAGTCACTCAATTATTAACAATGTTTTCATCACAATTTTTGGGGGGTCAATTATTGCGAATAGAAAATTAATTTCGACTTGGAAAATTAATTTCGACTTCGACAATTTTTTCAATGAATGACTTTTTTAAAAAGGGAATCGAACGGCTGTCTTTACGCTAGTAAAAAGTGTTAGAAAATGATGGAAATTATTTTATTGATTAATATTTAAAATTTCTTTAATAAATAAATGTCGATAAAATTTTGATTACTTTTCGGTCCCCCTAATATGATAACTATACCTTCGCCTCGATAGTTTTAGCGTTACAATTGCTTTCCAAGTACCTGTATCTACAATTTTAAATACTTTAAAATTCTTTAAAATTCTTCCTTTGAATAAATTTAAATAATTTCCCATTTTTCGAGTGTTTCGCGAACGGGAGATCACCGGTTCGCCACCGAAGGCAGTGATCGCTATCGAAAGAAATATGAAGTCGAGCAAGCGGTTTACGACACTGGCGCAAGAACAGCGCTCGATTCCTTTGTTACTTTCGGTCAGGAATTCTCGCAAGAGCTCCAGGAAGTGCCGGGTTAAGCGTTTCTCTGCGCACGGAATCTCCGAGCGATGCTTGCATTAGGTTTATTGCCGTTGCTGTGCCGGAGTTCTCGGTATCGCATCGCTCCCTAAACGCATTTGCGATCGCCTCGGCTCCCGCGGGCACCACGCTTTTCAGATTCGCAACTTTGACTCAGAAATCTATCTCAAAGTCTTCCTTTGGCTTCGATTATGGCGTCGAAGTGGCCGAACTGGGGCAAACAAGTTTAAAATTGAGTGAAATAATTTATATGTCGATTGGCACGGGTGCTGATCTCAGGAGGGTTCGATTAACACTTTAACTATTTAGATAGGTGTCTATTTAGAAAGAGTTTATAACCCAGAAGAGGATTTTTACATTACCATATATCAATACTAATAGATACGTTAATTTCTGTACCATTCTAATACGTTAATTTCTGTACCATTCTAATACGTTAATTTCTGTACCATTCTAATACGTTAATTGTTACTAGGCATGGCAAAAACTTTGCATATTATCTTCCAAGCACTTTATTTACCCTTATATCTTTCGATCGTGAAATTGTAAAGTTCTCCTCAAGAACTGAAAAATAATAAAACAGGTTGAATTATTACGTAAAAAATGTTAGAATAATACATAGAAACTTTTTTCTGTTTTATGCGTGAAAAGTTTAAAATTTCTCATTGGAAATTCAAATGAGTATTATAATAAATTGTCAGGATTTTCTCATTGACAAGGATCGTTTTATTAAAACGAAATCAAACACGACCATATTTGTCCAGCTTTTAATTACACGTCCCTTGAATTATTTCTGCTAAATTTTCGATTACTCGTGATTACTTGTAATCGAAAATTGACCGAGTCGAGTCGTGTTTGGACTTGCTTTTGTCAAGAAAGTCTCACCAGAACATCGAAAATACTCTCGCGAATGCCGACCAATGGTGTCCCAGGCTGTTCCAAATGTTCATATCTCATAATTTCTACCAAACACAGAGTCACGGCAAAATGATGATATAAATCATGGCGTATCGCGTTGGCAGGATACGTGGGAAGGTGTATTGATCCAAATAGTACCTGTACGATACACCTTAGTAGCGTCGTAAACATTCGTGTAGTTTAGAAACAGCTGACTCGAGTTTACGTTCCAGTTTACTCTCCTGGACTTCACGGGAATACGATATTCACAGATATTCAAAGCGACCCTCAACGATGCGCTTGAAATAACACACCACATTTAATAATTAATAATCTCCAAAACTAATGGAGCTAGAAAAATATGTCCCTTATGAAAAAACTTTGGTTTTGCGACGAACAATCGCGTGATCTAATTAAAACTTTCACCAACCCACACATAACCCCACTACAATCATTCGTCTATAAAACGATCGATCCCACGACCATGGAAATTTATTCAATTATAACTTTTTTTTTCGATTCTTCGAAACGTCCTATAGAACCAAACATCTTTCATACCAAACTTCAATTTCAATCTTCGTTAGTTTTTGAGATGCTTCACTAAATAGATATCTCATCCCCAACTTCAAACACAGTTTTAACTCCTTGAACACGAGCGTATCTCCTCGAGAAAAAGATCCGTCCAATATTCTTCAAAGCTCAGTTCGCATACCAATTTTGATCAAAATCAGAGAGCGTCGGTTAAAGAACTTTTGTCGCAAGTTAGTACCAATTTTAGACGTCTATTGTCGCACACGATCTCCTTTTGTACTCTCCTTCCTTCGGACCAGTCCGTTCTCTATCGCAGCAGAGGCACGTCGACTTTTCGCAGCAGTGGTTTCGCGGAATTATGTTTACAGTCGCTGATGACACGCGCCGCGGAGCCTGCGGTCTGTTTCCGCGAAAAACCATTACACCGTTCGCGATCACCGGGTTCGGTTCTTGTAAATGATCGAAAATTACCTGCCGACGGAAGTTTTCTTCGAGGGAAGGCGGAACATCGACGATGTTCTAGAGCCTGGACGTTCAGAGACGAGAAGACTCCGACGATCTCGAGTTTCCTGGATCCGTGCGTCGTCGTCGGCTGACGTTTCGCGGTCGTCTAGTGCGTGCAACGAGAATTGTGCGAAATTGTGTCAAACGCAGGTGAAATTGCAGCTGTCTTTAACCCTCCGAAGGGGAATGGACGAGGTCCATTGGTACCGTATGAAAATTTTGTTTATGGACTCTACTTTGTTCTGTTTTGCTTCTATTTTATTGACTCAGTATTTTCTTTTTCCGTGGAAGGTAGTATGGGTGCAATGGGGTTCGAAGATTTTCGTTTATGATGTTCGAGTGAACGATATCTATGTTTCGGTTGTGAAATACATGTACTTTGTTTTTAATAAAATGGGGAAACTTTGAAGGAAATATGTTGGTTGGTTGTTCAGCACGATTGCACTGGCTAAACTTTGTTATTATGACTTTGTTATTAAGAATCGAATTGTAGAAACTTCCTTTGGGGATAGTATTGAATAATTATAAGGGATATTTACTCTTTCATCGAATGGATAACAAAAGAGTCGAGAAAATTAATTGATAGTGTCTACATTGAGCTGACGAGTTCATTTAATATTGGGAAGCAAGAAATTAATTGTGTGCCTCTATATTTAATCATTTCTAACTGTAGATTGAATACATATCATTATTCATCGTTTTGGTACACTAAAGAATTAATCTTTTAAAGTAACTCCTCAATTTCATCTATATTGCAATGTGTCTGTACACCTAAGTCTCAGCCTGGTGACCATTAGGATATATTTTATACAGATTACAAATTGTAGTAGTCATACAATTTTGCTTTCTGTTATTCTTCTTCGATTATTAAAATTAGTAAGCACACTTGTAACCTGTTACCAGAATAACATACAAAAAATTCTATGGTTACCAAACTTCATATACGTATACACATGTTCTAATCGTCTTCAAGTTAAGACTTAGGTTATCGAATATATAAATTCATTGTAATAAAGATTAGATCAAGAACATAGAAGGTTGGAATTATTAAAATTCCACCATTTTATTGAAAACCAACCTTCTAGAGCCTCCCTTAGAAAAACCTTTGCAACTTTGCAAACCTTAGCAATTTTGCAAAGCTTAGCAACGATTTGTATTAACGTATCGATAGAAAATGAAAGAAAAGAACAGCTAGAGGAAAGGGTCCTGACTAAAGTTATCCAGACCTTTTCCTACCTTTTTCTACCTGAACAAGTCTAATCCAGGTGACAGTGACATAAGATAAATAATTGCCAACGCTTAATTATCTGCATGGACAGGTCCTAGTGGACCAAATATTTATCAGAGGTTGATTCGTGGGTGAACGCGCGTTAACAGTATTTTCTTTTTATTTTCGAGATGCTGATGGTACGTTACGTGACCTGGAATAGGATCTCGGCTAATTTAAGACCCGCGAGACCGCATTCTTTCCTGGCTCGTTTACGTTAATCCGAGGAAATATCTGGCGTGGACCAGGATCGGTTCTCCTGGGCCCTTTTATAGCGATCATTATACCGCGTCCAGAGAAGTATAGGGTTTATCGGCTATCATGACTTGCCATATTATGCTGCTCGTTCCTGTGAGTTTCCACCTGCGAGACCGCAATTCTCTCCTTCCGCCAATCAATGCTCCGTGACTTCGATCTACAGCCCTGTACAAGGAGTTTTAAAATTAACGTAATCCTTTTCAATATTATTCCAATATTTTAAAGTCAGTCGAGTATCCGGATATTGGTAGCACTCGAATCATGTGATGTAGAGTTCTGGAATGTAGAGTTCTGGAATTAAATTCACACGTTCGGAAAAATACGTAAAATGATGTATGTAGATCCATAACAGTTATTAACCCCTTGCCCTACGATTAATCGTGGTACCATGGGTGCCATAGTCAGGTAATATTATTCCTGACTCTTGTGCTTTGTAATTGTAGATTGAATACATATAATTATTCATCGTTTTGGTACACTAAAGAATTAATCTTTTATCTTGTATTATTATCTTGTATTATTTCTGTCTCTTGTGCACTTTCATACGACGTTTCTGACTCGTGCTTTTCATGTTTGACTCGAATCCCTTATCACGTGTCTCACGCGTTGTTATAGGCTAAAGGGTTAACACTAACCTACCAAGGTTTCATTTGTACCCACTCCTACTGAAATCGATCAAGTTGTCAAATCTCTCAATTGCAAGCAAAAGTATATTTCACGTGGTACCAAACTGACTCCCTTCAACGCCGCCATTTTGTACTACAATTATAAAACAACAATCTTTGTTTATACTTCAATATGTGTTAAATAAACCCTGTAAAAAGGAACCCTATTCCGTTTGCGACACTCTGAAAATTAATTATCAAAGTTAGGCCTTTCTGTCAGCCTCTAGAGCGGTGTTACCCCTTAATGAGCATCGTCGGAATGGTCAGCTGACCGTTACAGGTGACTAAAACCGTGATCCATTCAGAACACCTGATCAAGTGGCGGAGTCATTCGCATGGAAAAACAAACGTTTGCAAACGTTTCCATGAAAAAGAGCCATGAACGCTTCAGTTATTTTTCTCGCCTGACGCTCCTTGTCAGCGAACGGTGAAGCCAGTAATTGTGTGATTCACCAGGTAAAAGAAACGTGTGGCCAGCCAGGTACGAAATTCTCAAGAAATAACCGATATACTCAGTCGAAGGAAAGCACAAGATTAACGAACGACACTTCCTTCGTTGCTATTGAAAGTTATACATACAGGGTGACCCAACAGTCGGGGAGGAGCCGGAAATGGGGGGTAGCTGAAACGATTCTGAACAACAATTTCCTTTGCAAAAATGTCGGATGGGGCTTCGTTAAGGAGATATTAAGAGAAAACCCCGACCAATCAGAGCGCGCGTAGACCGTTCGAGCGGCCGCGGTAGCGAAAGCTTCGCGCTAGACGGCAGCGTCAATGTCCTTCGATGCACGTCGAGTCACTTGTTCGCGTACAAGCGCGGCCGCCAGCGCGTAACCTTCGCTACCGCGGCCGCTCCAACGGTCTACGCGCGCTCTGATTGGTCGGGGTTTTCGCTTAATATCTCCTTAACGAAGCCCCATCCGACATTTTTGCAAAGGAAATTTTTGTTCAGAATCGTCTCAGCTAGCCCCCATTTCCGGCTCCTCCCCGACTTTTGGGACACCCTGTATATAACAGAAGGGAGACTCGTTATATTATTCCGCACAGCGTTTCATAAACAACCATCGCTGATGTCCCCCTCTATGCTTCGTCATAGTTGCGCTCTCATCGTCCTTCCAATTACTTTTGATTTGTTACGAAACAAAAGGGATGTTAAACAGACCGGAATCCTCGCTGCGAGACCAATCCAGGTTACTCCGTGAAATCGATACCAGCCTGTTGTGGATCGACGCTGATATGCTCCTGTTCTGCGACACGGGATCCTCCACGCGCGATCCCATCGATCCTAGATCCTTGGAGGGCTCTGGCTGTCGACTGATAACCAGAGCTTTCGGGGACCTTTGTTTAGGGAGGGAATTGTTTCACATTTTTAAATTGTAATAGAAGTTTAAATTGGACAAAATTAGTAGCGGTTGCATCACTGTTGTACAATATTTATTTTATTTATTAAAATCGCTTTCAGATTAATATTTATGGTGTGTTTCGTGATTCGTGGATAATGATGGATAATGTTATATCAGTTATAGATAAGGAAGTGTTGGGTATAAAACAGATCAATATGCTACTAGTTGTTTATATTTAAAGTATATACAGTCAGTCTCATAAACATTCACACCGTGCATGACTATTAAAGAGGCTCGTCTAAATTAAATAATAGGTTTGATGTTTTAAAATAAATGTTTCACTATAAATATGTACGTGGATAAATTTTACACTTGTCTATATATCATACAAAATTTATTAGGAAACATCAAACCTATCATTTAATTTAGGGAAGGTTACCAGAGGGTACACATATTTACGGAAGTGTATATTATTATAAACATATACAATTGGGGGCTAGGGTAGACAAAATGGTTGATAATGAAAAAGGACATTGAACCCTCACTCCCAAAAAATGAAGGTGTTCACCCCCATGCCTCTAACATATGAAGGATGAAGTATACACAACTGCATCTCTATTATTTTCATTCCACTTAAATTTCCCTCGAGAAAATAATTGATAAAAATAAAAAAACACAAGATTATAGAAAATACTCGTAACAAATTATATTTTAGTAGGCTGGTGTGTCCCAACAACCCCACATTAAAATTCCCAATAACCATTCATTGTTTTCCACGACCAAAAGGTACCGCAAAGAGCTCGTACCATTTTCGAGCCGGCAAGGGGGTTGTAATTTCGCATTTCGTCTCGCCAAACGAAGGGGCACCGTGACATTGGCCAAGGATTTTTCCTCGAGCATAATCGGGGGGGCCGATTGTTCGCGCCCGTTTCCGTCGTTCCACTCTCACGATCGAACCGTTCGATTTCTTGCCCCCGTGGATCTCCACGAATCCGATTCAGGCCTTTCCTAGAGGCATCCGTGCCCGAGGATCGTTTTTTATCCCCCTGGACTGGATAATAGAACCCGTCCTCGCTCGTTTTCTGCCGCATCATTCCGTGCAGCGGCTTTCTCGCGGTTCCACGTAATAGCGCTCTAATGTTCCACGGTCCCCGACCCACCGGGGGCCCTACGAAGCCTCTGGACCCCCTGTCTATTTTTTGCTCGTCGTCCGACGCGCGCACCGTTTCGTTTCTCGGGGTTTTCATGGGGGATAATGACGCGACTTTTCTGCCCGTGGAAATAAGATCGCCGCTCGGAGAAGTTTAATTAAGTTTTAAAATTGTTCCGGCGTGTGTGCAGGCTTTGGCTATTGTGAGGGTGGATCCGGTGTTTGCGTTAGGGTAACGTGTGCGAAGACGTATACCTACCTGCTTTCGGGAGGGGGAGTTTTGTTCGTTAGATAATGGAGTAAAAATGGTCGAAGGATCGCGGGGGTGGATGCTTGGGAAGATTGGATGGCATGCAAGTGTTCTAGAATTGGTGGTTTCATTTACATGAACGATGTAGGAGTTTGTGTTTATCTACAGCGAGATGGTAAATAAAGGTACCCTGGAATGCTACAGCTGTCCAAACAGGGTCAGGTGAAACCCTTCAGGGCACCTAGGGTGGTGGTTCTTTTTCGTTTATTCGTTTTTTAAATCGTTCGAATGTGGATCAAGAAATCAAACGTGTTTGGACCTGTCTGTCTTAAATTAATTGTTCTAATAACAAAATTTATTCGTGTAACAGGATCGCGAAATAAATTTATGCACAAAGGATGATTAGACTGCAAATGTTTATGCAAATTCACATTTGTACAATATATACACAGATAGAGAAGAAAAAAGTAAATTAAAGTATATTCCTTCTTCTAAATGTTGTAACGTGTATTATATTTTTTATATTTAACGTAGTTGTGCATTGGTACACATCGTCGTATATTTACATTTGTCATAAATGCATAGATGTTTGCAGTTTAGTGATGATACATGAAATCCTTCAGCAATTTGTATAATTACACGGTTTAACCTTTTCGATGCTCTGCGCGACTATACTCGTCAAATTATTTTATTCTTGTCGTGCTCAAGACGAGTTAAATCGCATAAACTTTGTACATAGGGATTAGGGAACTCATTAACTCATTAACAATAGACTCATGCGATTTAATTCGTCCTGAGCACAAGAACAAAATAATTTGACGAGTATACTCGAGCAGAGCACCGAAAAGGTTAAAGATCCTGTATAGGATAATTGAGACAGAGAGGGTTCTCCAAGGGTAGCTTTCAAATCGAATACATACTTGACACAGTTCTCCGTAACTTCGTTCCAAATTCATGCCATTGAATCGACAATATTTGCGATTACACGTTTTATTAGCGTGTATGTGCGGTCGAGCAGCGAATCAGGCGGGTTTCCGGTTCACCGGGTGAATCACCCGATCCGTGATTACCTCGCGTTTGTTAACCGGTTTACCGCGTTTAAATGGCTCGATATCGGCACGTTAATTGCGGCAGATCAGACCTCTCAAATTCTGGATCGTTTATAGTAACAAAGGGCAAAAGTGGATATCATCAATTGCGATCAAGTATACCTTCATTTAGAGTGAAGAAATCTTGTATATTCCGTGCCACTCGTGTCTTAAACCCCTTCTGCAAAACTCTTTATATAAAATTCCTGATGTCGTTTGTAGATTTTATTTAAAATGAGAAACTCAGATATATTTCGTATCACTTGTGTCTTAAATTTGTTGTGTCCTGAATCTCTTGTATCTTCGATTTCCTGTGTCTTCGATCTCTTGTATCTTCAATCTCTTGTGTCTTTAACATTTTGTGTCTTGAACATCTGTTATCTGGTGCCTTGAACCTCTGGTGTCTTGAACCTCTGGTGTCTTGAACCTCTGGTGTCTTGAACCTCTGGTACCTCGTGTGTCTTAACCCCTTTCTACCCTTACATAAAATTCCTGGTGTCAATTACAACCTATAATTTACCACCAGCCTTCAAATGTACCTTTCTCGACCAACTAACGTCCCAAACCTCACCTTACGGAGGACGTCTGAAATTGGAGCACCCTATAGCCGCCAACGTACGCGATCCACGTTCGAGGATTCCTCAGCGAACATGATTTGCTTCTCAACTGGCTGCGATTCCAAGTTCAAAGCCACCTAGTCTCTCCCTTTCTCTTCAATGGGTTCTCGCTTCGAATCTGGTACCTACCTACGTACCTATCTCCACTGTCGCTCTGTATAGCGATACCGCAGTTGCACAGCCAACGTGGCCGCCAGCAATTAAGGGCATTCGATAATGATGGAACTGTAGGGAACCAGGAACCCGATCCCTAAGCGGCTTAGAGAGGAGAACAAATCTGTCACTGTCAGCCCGTCTATTCACAATCGCCGGCGCGCTAACTCGATGAAAAAGGAGAAGACGGACAGCGGAATCACCGCCGGAGTTCACGGCTGTTTTTGATCCGTGTCTGCGGTCGAACTGGCCTGTTCTGTTGCACGCAACAACGTTTTGATACCCGTAGAAACCTGATGGAGCAAGATGCTACGACGATTATTACAGGCACTGACCTTTGCCGCGGTTTTCAAGCGACTCTTCATTCTTTTTATTTTTTATTTCTTCTGTACACTTTCAAGCACAGGATGAACTGTGGGGAGTGGTTTAAGCAATATTCGAGGGTCCAGTAACGTTTTTATATTGTAGAAGGGGTGGAAATGTTTTTGTACTGCAGAAATTGAGGAAGGTGGCCTTTATTTTTAAGTAATCAAAGGGATGCTGTATGTTCAATACAATTTTTTTTTAATTTTCAAGGGTTTTCCAGTACTGGTTTCAAACTAGTTTCAAACACGTTTATTAACATTTTTTTTTCTCTTAAGGGTGCATTCTATAATGTGTATGTAATAGACACTGATCTTGGTTTTGGTTTTGAAGCCATTCTTCTGATTCATTTTTTAATATCTTCACTGCTCTTAAAAGTACACTTTCCATGCTCTCAACCACAAGCTGACCCGTGCGATAGGTTCCACCAATTTCCAAAATGTTTTCTTCCTCCAGAAGTTACACTTTTGTATACTTCATTTTTACGTACCCATATTTCCTCCTTTCTCTTTCGAGTGCACTCTATAATGCAGCTCTAATATTCGCGACACGAGGAATTGAAATTCGAGATTGGCCACGATTCGAGGGCCAGAACGAACGGCGCAGAGGGTGGTGGAGAATTTTCGATTCAGTTAGGCGAATTCATTCGAAACTCGAGGTATTTGTTCAAGGATCCCAATTCTATCAGGCCTCGCAATCGTCGATGCTTTCGACGGGAGCGGATTCGCCTCGAGCGACTCGTGAATATTACCCTCCCTCTCCTCTCTCTCTCTCTCTCTCTCTCTTTCTCTCTTTCGTTACCTCTTCATTTTTTTCTCCTATTCACCTCTCGAGGACTCTCCTCCACGAGTAGGAACAGCACGTGCCCGATTCTCAGCGAGCGTAGTCCACAGGGCGGGATTTTCGAGGGTAAAAAAACCCGTGTTCCACCGCGGGGACAAAGCTAAAAGCACGACACACATCGGATTACGTGTCTCTAAAAAGAAGAACGAATTGTTGAGGGGGGTTAGAGCATTATTTCTAAGTCTTCTCCCAACCGTGACACGACCTATACTCTATTTCTTGCGGAACTAAGGAAAGATTATCCTCTGATCCTGATCTAGTTATAGTCCAGGGTATCCGAAGATGACCCTGGGAATATTTTCAAGAGGTAGACTGGGCCAGAAATAACGCTATAATTAAAACCAATTAAATCATTTTGATGAAATCAGTAGTCTCAAGACTCAGTCTGAGACTTTCCTTTTGGTAGTCGAAATCGCAGGACAGTGGCCTTCTGGAGAAGATCAGATTCTTTTTAACCCTTTATAGGTCACTGGTACTCATTACCATTCAGGAAGGGGCGGGAATTTTGTATTTTTAAATTTATAGAATAAGCAAATGGATTTTGACCAAAGAAGCGAGAGAAAATTCCCAGGGAGTTCTGCCTTACAAAAGGTTAGCACGATTGGATTATTGACTTTATCCTGCAATTCATAACGAAAAATTGAAAGGGTCAACTAAGTACACGTGAAAAATTAAAAGAGCCAACTAAGTACACCTTAATAAATTGATGTTCCTTTTCCACTCTCTATTTTCAAAGCCACAAGAGTATAAATCAGAGGAACACCACTGGAACATCACTAGTTTTAGTGTTAACAGCATTCTTCCTTAATATTCCTCCATTTAATCACCAAAGCAATCTTGAATCGAGATCCTCGCAGGATGTTCCAAGCCAGTGGAGGCGAGAGGAAGAGGCAGAATCGACACCAAAGGATTGTTACAGGCGTTGCATAACATGTCGTTGACCACGCTGGATTACTCATGCTCCTCGTCGGATGACCTTGTGTCGAGCCTCCGCGCAGCCATGAGCCGATTCCCTCGGAACGATCCTGGACCGGCGGCCATGAATCTCTCGAGGGGCAATGCACTTCGCCGCCAGCGTCTTCCTCCTTGCTCTTCCTAGAACAATACTGTAACGATAGCGTGTCGTGGCCACACCGGGGATCTGCATGTTCCCGTTCGAATGGGAATATCGTGACACGATTGCCCTGCGCCTGGACCTACCACTGAGGTACTCCAGGTGAGACTCGGAGGACCTTTAAATTTAAAAGGAGGAAGAGGTAGGAAACGGTCGCATTTGGAGTCGGCTCGAAATTTAAAAATTTTAGGTGCTGGTATTTTATAGATCTCGGGGAATTTCTAGAAATTTGGAGAAATTTGGAGAATTATTTAGAGAATATAGGGTGGAAGAGAAATAGGTTACTGTACTGTTTGTTCAACGTAGCATTCAAGTTTATTCAGACATGTACATTTCAAATGTTGTAGAGTAATGCTTCCTACTGTATGAGAGAAAATTTTCATCTACAGCAAGGAAGATTCCTATCTATTGCTGTAGGTGTTCTGGATGCTTTCTGTCTATTTTGGAATCTCATCTTCTTTCTCCAAAGAACTGAGTGATCATTCTCATTAATTTACTCCAAAAGACATCTATTTTGAACAGACCTGTCCATCACAAATATTCTAATTGCACTCCATATTTAACGAATCTCCCAATCCTCACCATATCTTTCAATCTTATTTTATTTCTAGATGATACATTTATCGAGGCTTTAATAACACCTAGTACTTTGAACATTTCTGTAACATCCATCATAAATATTCTGATATCATTTCAAGTGGAACGAGTCCTCCAATTCCCACCATATCTTTCAATCTTATTTTATTTCTAGATGATACATTTATCGAGGCTTTAATAACACCTAGTACTTTGAACATTTCTGTAACATCCATCATAAATATTCTGATATCATTTCAAGTGGAACGAGTCCTCCAATCCCCACCATATTTTTTTCAATCCCATTTTATTTCTAGAGCATACATTTATTGAGGCTTTTTTCACTTATCCAGGTATGCTTTAAAAATGTGTGACCACCTTTCTGGAGTACCCTGTACCTTGCAGTCCTTGAACTGGGGAAGGGAGCAAGGACTATCTTTGGATTACTTTATGATTTGTTCAGTGGACGAGTCCGTGTCAAGGAGACTTTCGAACTAATGGTCCACCCTGCCGCGTGACATTTAGCAGGAAAATTAGGTATTCCCGCGGATGAAAATAGCAACTACCTTTTTCCACATTTCCTAAGTGATTTGTGCTTCACTTCTCAGTGACGAGCTCCACGGATGTGACAAATTCTCCCATTTTCTCGTACAGTTTAAGCGAACAGGTCATTGCGCAAATCGATTAACTCCATAAAACGAAAAGTTGAGAAATGCGATGAAATAATGTACCTTTGCCTCTGAGATAAACTATTTATTATTCAGGAAAATTATTATAAATATAAAAGGATGACTATACCAAGTGCCTTGACACTTAATTTTAAGATTTTTCTAAAAGTGGAATTAATCTATTTGTGCAATGAAAGGGTCAATTATGGAGTTCTTTCCTTGATTGGAACATTTTCGCATTTGCGTTCTTTGATACTTCCACTCTATAATCGTCAGTCTACTCGTATAAAAATTGTTCTGATGTGCAAACTGAGGATTTTTCTATATTTATGAAGTTCTTTCTCAATTTATCCCATTTTCCTAACTCAGTTTCTTTGATACTCCAACTCTTGTCTACCTAAACAAAGATTGTTCTGATCTCCTGCATAAATTAAATTCAACAATCTCTCGAATTTCTGAGAATCGAAAGTACTCGTTTTCACTAGAGGCGTCTCGTGCAATAAATGGCTCAATTATAAACATGTTTGCACATCTATTTTAGCCCTCAGGGGCTGTGGCATGCGAATATGCAGCTACAGTACGGGCTTAGCGACCCCGGGATACCCTAGCTAGACGGGGGCCAAAGGGCCCCTACAGACGTGCACCAAAGACAATTTAACGTAAGCCAAAATTAAGGAGTCATGTAAGGCAAAGTAATGTCAAAAAGATCAGAAATAATTGTTTTGTGACGTATGGACTCAGTGCAATAACTGAAGTGACAGTTGTGCAGTGAAATAATCCAAGCAAGCATCTATTTTAATCTGGAGTATTATTACCTATGGGAGCTATATCAAGGTGTATACATATAATTATATACGGCACGAATAAGACGATCGTTCAATCCTATAACTGGATTCTATAATTGGATTTTTCACAATAGTTTCCCAGTAAGAATTTCTCCGAATGCAGAGATCTTCGCCCACGCAAAAAAAAAAACTAAGTTCTGCACTAACAATCCAATTTCCGCTGGAATACATTCTCGTAGAAATTTACTGTACTATTAATAGCAAGGAGGCCAATGGAATGCCATTCACTATGGCAGAGATAGAACCAATCAACTTATTCTTATAGATTTACTATTTTTGTCCCATCTGCGAAGAGTGAATTCAATAATTTACTCTATAGGAAATTGGAAAACTGCTGGAGCTAAAATAATAATCATTGAATCACTCTGTTCAAAATACTCACAGTATTGAGTGTATTGGAGACAGGATACACTCGTGAATTTTAGACAATTTAAGTCAGTGACCCAAAACAACAGCTCGTTATTCATAGATATAGTCGACAGGACGTTGAGACGCCTTACAAGGAATAATAATACCCTGTTTTACTTGTTTTAGAATTCCACGTTTTGTTTTTAACACGTTTGGTGCCACGTCACTTATATAAAGAACTAGTTCTGATAGAGAGATGTGAAATAAAATAAATGTGGCGACAATTCGTAAAGTTGATATTGATAGGAAACTTACTTATTACTAATTACTACATCTAGTTTCTGATCGCCTCGAAGCAAAGCTTTAATCTCGTAGGAATTTTCACGAGTATTAGTCCAACAACTAACGTGTTAAAAGAGGAATTGTTTCACAATTTCACGATCTCTTTTTAAAAGAAGAAGCTGCGCAGCTCCGAATGTACTCGTGGTTTTCTCATTGGTCACGCCACAGGAGACGTGCAATTTTGTGTAAGTGCCCAGCACTTAGTTGTAATTTCGTTACACATATCGTTGTCCAATGCTCAACCACAATTTCACTAAGAGACAAAGAGTTATCTTTCGCCCTTTACACGTATCTGGGTTGCATTCTGCCCTCCTTGCTCTCGTGTCTCTATGGTATGTCTCGTTTCTTCTCTCAAGGCTTTCCAGAAAGTGACTTAATCTTTTCACCGAATTATCTCGATTCGGTAGCTTGAAATTTTCATCCAGGTCTCCGAATAACGAGCTTAATCCCATTGACGCACACGACGAATCTGCATAATGCAAGCATATCTCTGCTTCCAATCGCTCTAATCGCGAAAATGAATTATAAAGGTTCAGGTGGTAGCTGCAGTCATATTAGCGTTCTCAGAAGTTACAGTGTCTCTTCCAATAATCGAGGACAATCATTTTAACAACTCGATGTGGAACGTGTCTATTATCGAATCACTTTTGGTTGGGAAATAATCGTGGTTGCAGAGAAGCAGGTAATTCTCGATATTTGAAGCTTCCATTTCTTCTTTTCTAGGTTAATTATTCTTCAGGCGTCTCTGATTTTTGTGTCATTTTGGTGTTTAAAAGTTTTGTTACATTTACAAGCATGTTACATACATTTAGAAATGTTTTTTTTAATGGACTATTTTTGTAAATTCAATATATCAATGTTGTATGCGTTTCAATCTGATCTTTATTTATGTAAGAATCATTTTTGTTGATGATGTTTTATTGATATTTATAATATTATGTAAGACTCCATAGCTGGAAAATATTTCTCGATCCCTCTTGGACTTTAAAAAACAGATTTATATTAGCTGAAAATAGAAAGTAAGTAAGTATTATTTAAATTCAATATGCATATTCTTCATTTTTCTAGGTTTCAATTTTCAGAAAACAATTTTTCTCTTTGTACTGCTTCTCCAATTTTTCCTACTCAATTTATGTAGAGGACTCTAAACTGTACTATTATTTAAATTCAACATGCACACTCATCTTCAATCCTCCGATTTTTAAAAAAACATTTTTCTTTTCATCTCGATTCTCTAATTTGTCTCTTCGTATTGCTTCTCCAAATTTTTCCTATTTATATCCTATAAACCAATGCCTAATACACCTACTTCCTGAATACCAACCATCATAACCGCTAAACATAACGTACAAACCTTCGACAAACAATACTCCACGAAACAATTCTCAATCCTCCCTTAAAAAGGGCCAGAAGCTTATCATCCATCGCAAGCTTTGCATTTCTCCGATCCAAACGTTACAAAATTAACTCGGTACTCCCGTCCATCTCAATCTTCCCTCTAGATATAACAAAATCCCTCTTAAAAAGAAGGATTTCACAGTGGCGAATATGAAGGCTTGACGGAAGCGGAAGGTAATGGAATCAACGCTCCTAACGTGTATCCGCGGCGCAAGGATGCTCGGTATACAGTCTGGCAGGTATCCGCGGAAGTGACGTTGTCGCCTAATTAATAAAATAAATCATCCAACGGTGCATCGACCCCGTCGCTGCATCCGCTTGGGTTTGACTGACGGTGTTCCACCTCTGCCGTCGGCTAATTGTCAAATTACAAAGATCGAGAATATCTAATGGACGTCGAGCATCGGACGGCTCGTCGCGATTTTGAACAACCGCCCCGCCCCCCCACCGCCGCGTTATCACAGGCCCCCCACTCTTCGGAGCGCGAGTTTCACCGCGCAGAAGCGCGACGATCTCCCACCACGCTCGACGGCGTGCAACCCCTACCCCTTTCGCACCTGCAACCCTTCCGTCGGGTTCGAGGTTACATCATTCGACTTCGGGCCGTCGGCGGTCGTGGTCCTTCGCTTCCGCTTCCGGTTCGGTCACGAGGCGCCCAGCTGGACCTTTGGTAAACCTCCGTCGAGACTTGCTTTCGTGACGTGCGTTTCTACATAGCGTGTTTGCTTCGTTTCCTGGGAGAGAGAACAGAGTTGACTTCCTTTTGGTCTTGGCTATCGCTTCATGTAGATCGTAACGTTTTGTGTCCTTTGGAGATGTAGATGCGGAGTAGAAGCTGTAGTGGGAGATCGTTCTTGTTCTTTTATTTGTTAAGGATCTAGGAACTGGGTGTAATAGATACTTGTAGTGATAGATTAGGCGGTAGATTCGCGTGGGTGGTGGTGCTGGTGATACAGGTATTTTTTTTATTGGGAAAGGGTGGATTTTAAGGCGGTGTAGATTGAGGTAGAAGGGGTGTGTTTAGGTTTTTGAGGTGGAAGATGTTGTTGACCTACCAAAATCCACGAGATTAGTAGAAACGAAGTTAAACAGGAGCATTGCAGGCGGGCTGTAGTTTGAAGGATTTAAATTTCGCGCTGTTTAGAGTATTAACCCCCGTGGGTAAGGAAGGAATCTTCTCCCAGATCTGTGCTATCTAAACAATTCGATAAATTTCTATATTAATCTCGATCGAAATCAGCACTGGAGTCAAAGCAAAAATCCAACTTCAAATTGAGAAGAATTTAAATTAATATTGAGTGCCAGAAAATAATTATTATTTTTCTCGCCAACGTCCCTACGCTGTTTGCCTCTTGATCTTCCTTTTCTGAATTCCATAAGCCTATTTATAAGCCTATTTTTATTCGGGAAAAATTCTCTTCCTCAATATAAAATTTATTATTAATTCCACAGTTGAACCTTGGATCATTAGGGATTTAAACCTTCTTAGCCTTTGGTTTTCTATATTTCGCTCTACTATAACACTCGAGAAAACACTTATCCACGTAAACATACGTTCGATACCCTCGAATGTAATAAAATTATGATCTGATCGCTTCGAGTATCCATTCTTCTCAATCACGCTGGGAAGAAGATTGACGAGCGCGCAAGTTGGTTCCGATCTCTCCCGTTTCTCGCTTCTATATGGACTTACCATTAAAATACAATTGGTTTCGTTTATACCAAAACACTTTCTTAAACAATTTCAAACTCGAATCGTAAAGACTTCTGCGCGCCTTTAGCGTTTCAGAATGTTAATCCCAAGATTTTCTGTGTTTCAGCTCTTGGAGGATCCATGGTCCGGAAATCCTTTGGAAACGCTCTTTATGCTTTTGATTGTTGCTCACAAAGTCTTGATTAAAATACTGACTTTCGGGCAATAATCATAATCACGAAAGGGCAAGAACTCAACAGTGCCTGCTGGAAGCTACTGTTACTCAAGATCGACTCGATTTTAGATTCCATTCATCGCGTCCAACTCTTGTGAATTATTAGGGAATAAAGGAGCCAGTGTGTCGTTGAAACGTGTGCGATTGGAATTGTTGTAGCTGCGTGATTTATCGTTGACATTATTGTACGAGTGGATCCACCATCCACAAGTTAATACTATAATGTTGTTATTATTTCTGTTAGGAGTTTGGTATGAGAGTGTAAAGAATCCGTACTACTGTTACTATTATTAGAATTTTATTACTATAGTATTTATATTTGTACTTTAATATGAGACTGTGAAGTAGTAAATACCGTACTAATATTATTAGTATTAATATCGTTAGGACTTCGTGACTATAGTATTTATATTTTTGTTTCAATACAAGATTGTAAAGTAGTAAATACTACTACTACTCCTACTACGATTATTATTAATATTATTATCATTAATGAAACTTGTATTTTAATTTCCAGATACGAAGAACAGAACACTGAACTACTACTTACCAGTCCTGCTACTATTCTTTTTAACCTACTATTTAAATCTACGATTATATAAAAGCCCTTCTCTTAGTTCAACTACAGCTGTTACAACTATCTGTTCTGCACCTGTTATCAACCAACCTGCACCTGTATTCTGATTGTAGAATCTTCTTTCGAGGAACCACTGAACGCTGCCGATTCGAGTATAGAAAGATCCCCAAGAGGAATCGATTAATCCTCGAATCATTTAAGTCGTAAACAAATTGCGATAGACGCTTCCACTGCAGAGCTGCGTTTAAATAAAATCTCGACCACAGAAGAACGGGCCACCTTTCACGATACTGCAGTTTATTGAATTTAATTGTCGATACCCTCGACTCGGTTCCTCCCGGCGTCTTCAATCGGATTAAATTATTCCTTTGAAATAATAATTGCACTCGACTTCCCTGCAATCGAGGACTAATTGTTGCTCGAGAAAATCGATAGAACGATGCTTACTCTTAACTGTATTCTTGATTCGCAAAACCTTGTTCTATGACAGCCGTGTTTCTGATTATAAACAATCGGGTACCTTCACTTGCGTGCAATAATTACTGTCTTATTTATTTCAGGGTGAAAAATTGCTAAAAAGCTACCAAGGTATCGTTAGTAGAGATAGAACTACTAGATGATTCTTATATTTTTTGTTTAAAAATGGAGCTTAATTTTTTAATAGTGACTTTTACGTAAAAGGAAAATTGTTATTAATTCCACCTTAGGGATTCCTAGCCCAGAAATCTGGACTTTAGATTACACGTGGTGAAACATGAAATGTTTGCTCGATGCTATCCGATCCCCTTTGTTGACACAAGCAGATTTCTATCTGCAAATACCGGGGAATCTGTGCTTGCGGAGTGAGTGATTAGAAATTTCGAATATTTGGATACTGTACGATATTTTGAATTAGAGTAAACGATTTTAGAAATATGCATTAGTGAGTCTACAGCTGCTAAATGGTCAAAGATTAGTTTAAAAACGTTTAGAAACCGCAGGATCAGGACGTAAATCTGAAGATCAATCGTATAGCGTAGACATCGCAGATTGAATGTATATAAACGTTATCTATAATTTGTTTACTACCAAAAACTTCAAACGCGTTTTTCTCGAAACCGTATTCACCAATCGATTTGAAACTTTGAACGTTGATTCAAAATTAAATTTCGTATGGAATATCGTAGGATTTTTTTATTATATTGCATAGTCTTTTCGTTACATTCTCTCGACAATTTTATCTCGAAATTAATCATATTAAACTATCAAATATAAAATATCAACAAAATCCTACGATGTTCCATAGATATTCTTATATATAATCGAACAAATTTTGTTTATTTATACTACGTTAAAAATTGTAGGAGCACTTGGTCCGCCCGTTAACCCTTTACAAAAAAAAGGTGTCATCAATGAAATGCGGTACAGCTACCATTGTAAATTAAATTATTATATATAATTATTTGTTTAAAATTTGTTAGTTCTACAACAAAGTTCTGCTTACAGAATTTTGATTTATTCCATCATTTTCCTAAAAATAATTCACGAACTATGCCTGGTTTTTCTTCCTCTAAGGCGACTTAACGCCTTAGACAGTCTGAGACACATTCTGAACTCTTTTTACCTACCTCAATAGTGCATGCAAAATCTTGGGAATACTTCAAAGTTTAAATAATGTTAATGTATGCGAGAATGTTATAACAAATGTGTGATTTTTGTTAAAGAAGATGAAATCTACCCTGTTCTCGACTCAGTCTACTGAAATTTCTATTTTTATTAAATGGATCTTTCTATACCGTACAAGATATTCGAGTGTTTATTACACCTCTTCTCCGCGTTTTTTTTATATTTTGTTTGCGCACTAGGGCACATAGACTATATTTCCGGATTACCTTTCATTTGATACAACTTATGGATATAAAAAAAGTAGTAGATTCTTATGCAACAATGAATACGTCGGAGGTCATGGGCTAAAGAGGACAACGAAAATAAAAATCCCAATAAAACGGTAGAAATGAATGTGACGTTCAAAATAACATAACAAAACCAACAGATCTCTCAACGTATCCATTCACACTTCACTTTCGATACAACCAGTGTATCAGCATTTCTACGCAACCCTAACTGTTCCCCTTAGACTTTGATCTCCATTGCCCGGCTTCTCTATCGGGTCCATCACCCATGACCTGCGACATTTCCACCACAGGACTCTCGCTAGCTTTCTACAAAAAAAACAAACAAACATCCATTCATGCATCATAAAAAGAAGCTCTCTGGCTTCCAAACATAATTGGCACCGTCTTCCGAGAAAAACACCTCGGATGAAACCTTTATTTACAGAACCGTCGTTTCTTCCTTGCATTTCTAACTCCTTCTATTCCTGTAGATCATCAATAATTACCATTCGGGTATCATAGCCGCACGATTTATCAGATTTCACGCCGGCCGAAACGGGAGGCGATCGAGAATCGAGGAAACGTGGGGGAACGATATAGTTCATAAAAGATTCAACGTTAATTACCGGAAATGGCTAGAAATCCGGTTTATATATATATACTTCTGGCTAGGGCGATATTTTACGAATGGCGTGAGATATAAGCGAGAGAAGTTTTCCTCTGTTTGTTGTTCCTTGCGCCTCTAGACGACGAGCGCCGTGACGTTTGCTCGGCGTCGATGGTAACAGGTACCGACACGCCGCGTTTCTCAAAAACTGCCAAAAAGTCGAGGGCAACGAGGGTCGACAGGTGGTAGAGGAGAGACGATGAGAAATTCCGGTGGCGCGAGACACGGGGATCGGGCAACGATGCATTATTTAAATTTTAAAAGCATTTCGGAGTGCCGGCTTAATTCGCCGTCTAGTTAGCCCTGCTCAACCCCCTCGTGCCACCCCCCTTTGTCGTGTGTGGGCGACAAACAACCATCGAAGTCGCGTACAGGACAGCTCGCTTGACCCCTCCACTTTCGCTATTATATATGGCCATTATCTCTGGTTGAGAATCTTACGCTGGCAGGACGCTTCATGATTCATTTTTTTTTTTTTCAATGGGAAAGATCGAATGCGTCGACGAATAAATTAAATGCGCGATGAATGGATAAGTGTGGAGATGATGAACTTATTTTTGTTGGCATGTCTTGGGAGTTGAGTTGTTTTTTTTTTTGGTGGTAGGGGTTATTCGGTTTGGAGACTTTTTGGATATATTTGGTAGTGTTCTGAAAAATAGGGACGTAGTCATCGTCAGACCTTTTCTACTCTTAAGACGTAGTACATTCATCTGAAAATAGTATACCTCCAGGAACCTAATTACAGATATGGAAAATAGTTGTCCATAGACTGATTCATTCTATTTCATGGTAGACGAGGTGTAGGTGAGGCGTAGAGACCATGATCTGCCTTTTTCATTTAGCTCCTGGTAGGTGACTTTTTTTTAATTCGTAATTTAGTGGTAGGAATTATTACTATAGATTATTTGTACTCTTCCCTTTGGACTCATTTTCTGGCGCTGTAAAAAATAGGCAAGACTCTTAGGCTAAGTCAGAGACCTAACTCAAACCTTTTCCACTCTTAAAACATACTAAATTCATCTAGAAACAATAAATCCCCAGGAACTTCCAATTAAATGGAAAACATTTCTCCATAGTATCTGATTCATTCAATCTCAATCAGAATGGGTTCATTTTTAGAGACCATGGACTTACTTTTCTATTTAGCTTCTGGTAGGTGATTTTTCCCAAAAATTGTTGATTTATTCAGTGATAGAAACTAAAGCTTCTCTACTAGGGAACCCTTTGAATCCCTTTGCGAGACCACTTCCAACACAGCACTTTTTACAGTACATACACCCTCGCTCAGAAGTATGTGGACACTTGCTTAATAGAAATAAATATCTAATAAAAGTTGGGAATCTACGTATCAATATCAATTATATCATTTATCTTTCGATATGTTTATGTTGTATTAGCGAATATATTTTATTAATAGATTTGTCTAATATCGCATTAGTAATGATCAAAACTATAGAGATAACTAGATAGTGTTAAAATTTCTTTTACCAAACTTGAATACTATTAATTTCTTCGTTGGATCTGAAGTAATATTTCGCCATAAATGTTTTTAATATATTCAAGATTCTTTTTAAACATTTCTATCTAAACGATCCCATAGTTCCACTATAAAATTAAATATGCCAGTCAAAACATTTAATACTATTAAATCTTGTTAAATACATATCCAATATAGAATTTAGCAACAAAAGTTGTACAGTAATAATGTACGGTGTATATTAATTATTCATTGAAAGTAGTACATGTCCACATATTTATGAGCGAGGGTGTAGAAGTATCTCAGACAATAAAATACACCCTCCAAATACTACATCCAACTGAAACCTGATCCCCCTAAAAAACAACCAGTCCCATAAATATTCATACCTTCTATTATAGAAATCTGTCTGAATTAAGCGACACGTTTAACATTTGCAAATAAATATTTCATAAGTGTAAAGTTCATTCATGTACACATTTATAATGAACCTATCATTTGATTTAGACAGATTTCTTTAACATAGAAGGTACGAATATTTATGGGACCGTCTGTATATGCCCCCCAAATAGGCCCAATTAAAGAGAAGTGAAAAAGGCTCCTCTAGAATCTACTTTATCCTATCTCGCAGGATCTCCTGGGCTTCCGCGACCGCGTTAAAAGCTTTCGATAAATTGGATCTCTTGGAGATGTTGAAAAGATTTTTTTTTCCTTCTTTTGTGTCCACGGTTATAAATTCCCCAGCGGCTCCTCCGCGCGCAGTCCACATTTATGTAGTCAAAGCGGGTTGACAGATCGACGTTCGGTCGCGCCTCGTTCGTCTTGTGACGATGAATATTTCAGTCACTCCTGGCTTCAGCTGTCAGTCCGCGGGACAGGATGCGCGAGAAAGAGAGAAAGGGTGGAGGATCGAGAGGGGGCTGGAAGTCGCTTCTATGTATAGAGACACATGGCCCGGCGAACTTTCGACCTGAAATGACCCGAAGAGGCGGGATGCAGACGCCCAACCGCGAGTTTTCCACCTTCCACGACGGTAAACCACCTCCAACGACCTCCGCGTGACCGGCAACCACCTAATGATCGGTCTAATCCAGGATATCAGGCGATTGTCTATGAATAACAGGAAATTATATATTTATCCTGCGCGCCGTCCCAGATCGACGGGCGCTACCGCGCGGAACGGATGCGCGAGGGTGTTGAATGAAGAGTAGCTTCGCGAGTTGTATACCTAATCGCATATTAGGCGTAGGAATTAATTCTGTGTTATTTACGTGTACACATTTATAGTATCGGATTAACCCTTTACCAGGAGCGCGATACAAAAGTCACTTTGTAGGATAGGGTAAACTAGATCCTGAGGGAGTTCTTCTTGTTTCTTTAATTTGGATATATTTTGGAGGCATATTTTTCAGGTGGATTAGGTTCGAATTGGGTGATAGTAAATTTATATATTGTTTGGAGGTTGTGCTTTATTGTCTCAGGAAGTTTTATTTAATTTTTAGGAGAAATTAAATTCTGAAGTAGCCCTTTCCATTTCTTTACTTTAGGCATTTTTT
>NC_071978.1:22870282-22894643 GCF_026283585.1 Hylaeus volcanicus | reverse complement strand
AGATGCTGTGTAATTTATATATTGTTTGGAGTGTGTGCTTTATTGTGTGAGGAAGTTTTATTTAATTTTTAGGCTAAACAAGATTCTGGAGGAGTCCTTCCTGTTTCTTTAATGTAGGCATTTCTTAGAGGAATATATTTTTAATGAGGATCAAGTTTGAGTTAGATGATAGTAATTTATACATTTTTTGGAGGGTGTGCTTTATTGTCTGAGGAAGTTTTATTTAATTTTTAGGAGAAACTAAATGTTTGAGGAGTACTTTCTATTTCTTCAATTTGGATATTTTTTGGAGGCATATATTTTTGAGGGAGATTAAGTTCGAGTTGGGTGATAGTAAATTTATATATCGTTTGGAGGTTGTGCTTTATTGTCTCAGGAAGTTTTATTTAATTTTTACAATAGTATGCTTGAAGAGGTCCAACAAATGGATTAAAAAATAGATTCTATTGAAAATCATTTTTTTTTTTCTTTTGATAGCATCCTTTTCAATATTCCATTACTATTTTCTACCCAATACAAGCAACTTGTACCTCTCGGATTAAACTTTCAGCGTTCACCAACCGAATGAAAACTGTAAACCGACGTACAATCGGAAAAATGGCATTTTGCGTGAAAACTCAATCGACAGAGCCGAGAACTGTCACGCTGTTTTTTTCGGTGAAACTCCCTAATTGTATTATCGGACACGTCCGAATGAACGTGGGGGATTATGAAGTTAATGATGCCTCGCGCGACGCGATATTCGGTTTATCGGAGATGCAGCGATGATTCTATTCGGTTTATCAGACATGCAGCGATGATACGGACGATAAACTTAATAAAAATGCATTTCAACGTAAATAAACGGCGTGGTAGCCATCTTTATTCAACTTCAGTAGTTTCGCGTACACGTATGTATTTTAGTTTGAACTTCTCTTCGTAGTTAACTTTAGCTTACTTTCCTCGACTTTTCTGTTGAATGATTAATCGAAATACATAATCCACGACTCTTTCAGAGAAAGTAATACACTTCTGCACAATTGAACATCCTGTAATTTCTCGTACGCGGTTTTTAATATCTTAATGTGATTTAACACCTTTCTCTGTGATTCTATCTGATTCTATCTATAAATAATAATTTTTCAACTCGGTTATATTTATCAACCCCCAAAACAACTCGAGCCACGCAGAAAATGTTCCCTTTATTCAAAGAAAAATTCCGAATAGAACCAGTTACAACGAATCCCTTATTTTGAAGTTACGTCATTGTTTACGCGAAAGGATCAACCTCTCGATCCAGGATCACGCGTGTAGAGACGAAACAAAGTTTCTCAGGTCGTCCATACCGCAAATTGAATCAAGGATTCCCGTGAACGTCAGCTCGTCCTCGTGAATATTCACAAACCGTTCGGGAACTTGAGTTTCCAAAGTAGTTTTCCGTGATAGCCGTCGCGGTTTTCAAAGGAAACGTTTCATCGCGCAATCGTCGATCCCTTAATAATTCAATTACGTTCCAACGTTAAACCTCTCGTTTCCCATCGGTATTTAATCGTTTTCAAAAGTTGCCCGGATAAAATCGAATATTTAAATTCCTCTCGTCGATAAGGAATCGTCCCGCTATCGGCACTCCGAAGTCAAATAGGAGATAAATATTGATAAAAGCAATTGCTCTCAGATATCTTCGAATGTGGAACGTCTACATTTTTACATTGGTGTTTAATGTACCGTTAATTGATCTGTATTGAATCGAACCGATAAGAATTGCTCGTTCGCAATAAATTCAATCGTGGATACCAAAGTAGTGGTTGGATATATCAGGTTGTCCCAAAAGTTTCTTTCGTAATTTGCACTCAATTATTTTGTGCGGTAGTGTTTATGTAAATAGACAATCTAATTTCGTAGATGTTGATGTTGTAACAGTAATGGAGCAAAATGAATCGTACACAATTCGATAATGTAACATTAGACATAAAATATTGTGTATGTATTACTTATTAATAAAAAGAAACTTTTGGGACAACCTAATATAATTAAATTCAATAATATTTTTTATTTCGATAACAGCAGTATTATTCAATATTTATTTCATCTATTAGAATAGATTTTTTTTATTAATATTTATATAACATTTCATTATTCGTGTAGTGATAGGAGCACAGGAAAATATTAGTGGTCCTAGCAAAATATCTATCGATTTAATTTATGCAAACAATACATACAATATTTACGAATGTATTCGGGCAAAATATAACAAAATTCTAAGGGATTATTCTTCGATTACAAACCATTTACTTAAATTATCGACTTTCATGTCGCTTCGATACATTTCGTTCGAATAATTAATTAAAAATCTCGCAATAATTCACCGGTAGAAATATTTCGATATCGACTACATTTAATTTATTTTATATCACGGTTTTGTTTACAGCAAGCTGTAACTGCAATAAATAATTAATAGTAGGTAATGAATTAAATTAAGGCGCCCGGAAACTCTTTTATCAGTAGCCGCTTCTTCAGCAGACAGCTCGATAAAACTCATATCGCGATGACACACTGTTGCATTCCACGATCAAATTCGTTACATTATTTATTACTCTTAAAAATATTATTCGTACGCGTACCGTCGTCCCCCTCTCGTTTTCTGCAATGCGTTTGATCGCCGTTTGTTGTTACATTACGCAAAAGTTAGATACTTGTAAACTGTTCAACAAAATTGACATTTTGTACCAGGAGACCACGGTGCTCGAGGAGGTGTTCTTTATTTTGCGCAAAAACAGACTCCGCGATCGTGCAATTTTTGCTGCCTTTCACTCGTGGACTTGAAACCGCTAAACATCTTTCCGCATTCTTAGATCGAGATATTTTAAATAAATAGATTCAATTAAATAAATTTAATATTTCGTTTCGTTCCATACATTAAAATATTTAGTAAAATTTCAAATACGACCTACAGAAATAACAGAATTGAAATGAAAGATTTTTTAACTAAGAAATTTTGTGTTTCTTTATCGTTTCTTTCGTATTGTTTAATAAGATCGATGGCGTCAAGCACGTGGCACTACTTTGACATTAGTCACGTGCATAATCACGTGTCGGTTGAGCTAGAGCTCGAAATAATTTACAATTTGTAAATTTCAAACATTCGAAATGAGCGTAGATAACGAGTCGGATCTACAGAAACTTTTCTACGAATCGTCGACTAACGATAATGTTTTTACGGTGTCTACAACTGTGGATACAGGTACACAACACAGCTTAATTAGGAGGCCAGGGCACGTGGTTCGTTAATGTAACCTCTACAGAATTACATTTACAGGTTTCGAGTGGCAAGCTGTGGACGAATGCAAAGAAAAGATAAATAAAAATGTTAAGTTCGTTAAGGAACGCGGGAGAATCTTTTTTAATGTATCCTGGACTGAATTTGCACAAGTATTAAAATGTTTTTCATTGCTTTTATATAATAATCTTAGATACAAAATTATTGCGATACTAATATTTAATAAAAAGAGAGTGTAACAATATGTAGATCAAATCAGAGATAGGTTTACAGGATTATCTTGATCTATTTATAATTATAGATACAAGAGATGAGATCAATAGACAATATATTTATCGTTGCCGATGTAAGACAATTTGTTTTCACGGAAACTAGTAAAGAGACTGATCTGCAGCTTTTTAAAGATGCTGTGCAAAATAGTATAAAATTAGAAAAATGCTTAAATGCTTGGAAACGGATAACTGGTTTCCAAGGAAAAATATATCCAACCGCAGAAGAGTATAGTCTAGTAGAAAAAGATTGTAAACTCTCAAACATACTTACCACAGCAGTAACATTTAAAGGCAGAAAAAGAGGCCAAGATCCGTCCGATGCTAAAGACGATGAAATTTTAAGGTATAGGGTAACATGTGAGAGGACTGGTAAACATACATTTGAATCTGGCGATGTTGCCAGAACTATTGGAGGAGAATTACAAGACAAATACCTGTGGCTTGTGGATTTGTCCACGTATTACTTAGAAATAGTTTGTAAATTAATTAATAGTAAGTGAGATATAATTAAATGTAACACTTTAAGAGATCCAAAATACATGCATGTTTGTTTTGCTACAACAAATAAATATGTACTGTTAATAGGTGAATTGATAACACATTTACGTGTCACACACGAGTCTAAGCATCGTAGAAATATCATGTGTTTTGGACCAACTACTCTTAGAGCAACTGTGTGTTATAATTTATTACGATTAGCTCAACCCAGGCCAGGCGATATAATAATTGATCCAATGTGTGGTGGTGGTTCTATTCCAATAGAGGTTGTACAGAATCTAATATGATTTATTTATATACCTATAGGCACAAATAATTAAAAATTGTAACACCAAACATTTTAGGCAGCTTTGGTTTATCCTCAAGCTTATATTATTGCTGGAGACAATCATCCAAAAGCTGTAGTTAGGGCAAAGTCTAATATTGATGCCTCAGCCACTAAATGTAAAATTGATATGATGAATTGGAGTGTATCACAATTACCATTTAAAGATTCATATGTTGATATTGTTGTTACTGACATGGTAATTAAATAGTATACATTAATACTGGTAACATTTTACCATTCTATCATATTAAATCTATAAAAATAATTCTTATAGCCATTTGGAAAACGAAGTGGACGAATGGTAGACAATAGGATACTTTATAAACAATTTTTGATAGAATTAGGACGAATTCTAAAACTCTCAACAGGTCGAAGTGTCTTACTCACTTACGACAGACGTAGTTGTAATATGGTACGTTATTAATTAGTAAATATTATCGGATGAGGCACTTAAGGCAGTTCAACTGAAAGAACCCATTTAAATGCATCCTGTATAATAAAAAAACTGTTTCTTTCCACAGGCTCTACAAATGGCTGGAGACTTATATCGCGTAACAAAAATGTTAGGAGTAAATATAGGCGGCCTTCAAGCCGCCGTTTATGTTTTAAAACGAACAGACGTGCTATGGGATCAATTTAAACCTAAAGCTATTAAGCACGTGAAGCATACGAATAATTGAACTAAGAGATTATAAATTTTGTTATTTATATACTAAACTAACTGATATTTTTGTTACAAATTAATATTTCTTAAGAGTTTAATAAAACGAGATTTCTATATTTCTTATAAAACTTTTATTGTTCACTTAGAATAACAAGCCACATCTTAAAAAATCTACAGTAGATAATATTCATAGGAAGAACTTTCTTCTGCTAGTTTCCATATCGTGTCTTCGTCCTTGTATAAGCCATTCATACTCTCCATATTTGGTGTCAAATGTTCCATGCTGCAAATATCTCAATTTTAAAGTAAATCTCGGTCCTAATTCTCTCAGTGTAGGCTTTCCCTTTTTAAGATCAAATTGGTACCTGCAACATTGTTAATATTACTATGTTTCCATTTTTTAATTAGGTCAATTAAATAATTTATGGAAGTTACCTATGATGCCTGAAGAATATATAATCTCTCTGGTTATGAAATGTTACAGCTCTCCTGCCTTTAAATTCAGGTTGATAGTGAAACAAGGCTCCCAACATTCTTCCAATCGTGTGACCCAAGCGAGTAGTGAAATTGTTCAAAATAACTTCGGGTCTATGTTTTGTAATCTCTTTGTGACTACGTTTTAATTCTGGTGTTATTTTGACATTGCTAAGCTTAAAATATGCTGTTGGTCCATCTGGTAAATGAATGACTAACATACCATCTAAGACACTAGATAAGGAAAGCAATAATAATTGATAAGAATAACAAATATTTGATTATCATAAACATAGGAAAAGGATACTAGGTTTACACTGATCTTCATTAATAACAACAATGTCAGTGAAATTTCTAGCAATGGCACTTTTGACCATTTTCTTTACTCCGGAACGGTTTCTGTACAACGAAATAGAATTTGGTATTATCCTTGTCAACTCCCTCCCAAAAATTCTTGTCTTTCTCGTTGGATTGTCACAGTAGGTGATCAAGACTTTAGGCTCGTAATCGTGTCTATAATAAGAGGCAAATTCGTCGTGTTCCAAGTCAACTTTGAGTTCTAGATTTTCTTCGTCGTCGATGTCTCCGCTGATAGTAGTTTCATCTTTCTCTCTTAAGCTCTCGATAGTATGCGGTACTTGTTTTGGAGCTCCTTCTTGAATTCTCTGTTTCTTGGCTTCCTTTTTGGCCTTTATTTTCTCCTTCAATAGTTTCTGACATTTTTGATGTCGTACTGCTTTGCATTTTATGTGATTAAAGTTGCTGTCAGACGGCAAAATAACCTCTGGCGTTTTATCTTCCGAAGTACTTGGACCTTCATCGTTAGTTTCTTCTTTTACTTTACTGAACGGATTCTTTTTCAAATTTTTGTTCTTCATTTTGAGACTTCTACTCTAGTCGATAATTAAAACTGTTTTTTTTTGTACCATGTGCCAGTACATCACACGTGTACTTGATGTTATGAAAAAATTAGGTTAGGTTATATGAAGTTATGCTTCGATACTGCCAACATTAAAACATCACGATTATACTTCTTTCCATATAGAATATATTTTCTTAGATTATTTTTACAGTAATATTCATTTATATACATTTAGATACCTTATATATAAAACACGACGAGAATGTTAACTATACATCTTATATAAATTAGTTTAAAACATTGATGACCTTTATACACAATTGCATATTATAATCGAAAATTATTGTATGTATGTATACATGTAGTAAAATAATTTAGGAATGATTGCACCCTCCGAATATCTTTTCAATCTTAAAGGTTTGTCATTTAAAAAAATTTCATTGCTATCCACAATACAAAAAAGACAGCTATAGAGAATAGGAATAAATATAAAATGTAATAAGTATGACTTCCTTTGGATAAGCGTAAGACTCTTGCCACAGATCCTGTTAAGGAACCGCTTGTTCTTTCAAAATCTTCATCCTAACAAAAAAGTTTATTCTGTATATATAGGCTGTATTTATAATCATTAGATTTTCACAAACAGTGAGAAGTTACTGACCATTCCACGAAGCATTTTATCCTGATATTGCACTTCATTTCCAATGTCAATTGACAAGGACTTCAGTGCATGAATTTTATCCTTTAGGTGATCTGTCATTCTTTCATTCTCGTCTTCCAACCCATTGTGAGTTGATGTTGTTGGTACTGGTTCATAGGCATAATCTGTTGTGAAAACCAATAGAAATCAGAATGAAAGAACTATACCAAAGTGAAAGTAGTACTTTCACATTAATTGACTTACTTGAATGAGTCCGTCGCATTTTATTCTCAATTTTGATAGTTTGATTAAGACCCTCCTGCAATTGAAAATATTATAAATAAACGAGTTAGTAGCATTAGCAAATTATGATGCAAAATTAGGCTATAGTTAATAATTCAACTGTTTAAGTCGATTACATTAACATATTCGTGTTCAACTTTTAATTTATTTTAAAATAACATTGAAATATATTTAAACAATTGTGTAAAATATTGAAACATGTCGATGTGAATATCATAAACAAAATTTGAACTCGAAGATAAAATATGTTACACACAGTGTTTCACAAATCATTACTAATAATTTATTGTGGATAGATAATATTGATTTAAATATTCATGTTGTTTTTATGTACATTATATTGAACTGTATAATTACAAACCGCGTAAGATAGCTGTCAATCAAGTGATTAGAGACACAAGCAACAATATATGTTAACGTCACGTTGTGGTTATGATGTGTAGCCAGAATTGCCAACCTTGAGCTTTCTCAGCAAGGTTTTACAGCGCGTCTAACGGCAAAACGCTCAAGTTTGTAGTGCCAAATTATTATTTGTTATCTAATGTAGGTAAATAACAGTATTTAATGGCGCCATCTAACAGTAAAAGTTGAAACTATTCGGCTACAAACTTGGGCGTTTTGCCGCTAGAGGCGCTGACCACACTCCGAAAATTAGTTCGGTGAATCTACCGCTAGATGGCAACAGCAGTCATTACAAAAGTGCGGGAAAATTTGAATATAGGTTCGACAATTACGTAAATAAATTGCAAACAATATTTATCATGGATTTCATCGTAGAAATTTTATTTAGAGAAAGTGAAATTCAGTCCATACGAATTATATTTTACACATTGATTCTTCATAAATAATAATACAATACATTTACTTCATGTAGTTTCTTCTCGAGTTTATTATCAGTTACAGTATGTTAAATATAAAGGCACAAACAATGAAAAGTAGTCCTCTACTTCCTAGATCCCTACAATTCTATTACTTGATTCAGTGCTACCTTTGATATATGTAATCGCCACTTAACATTAATATAGATTCTTAACGATAGGAATACTCAATTACAACGTTAACCTAAATCTTTGATGTTGAACTTAAATACGCTCGTTATTTTCTAGATATTCACAACCCTATAAGAAAACGTTCAACGTTAAAAACTCTTCTTACGTATTCCAATTCCTAATTACGAAGGTGACACGCATAAACGAGGAATGAAAATTAAATACATTTCTGTGCTCTATATGTATAAACTGTACCCTGAAAAAATTTCAACAAGTATTACAACTTAGTCGCATTCCTTCGTATGCCCTTCGTTATTTCGTATCGTAATCCACAGATACTATATTTATTATACTTTCACGTCTATAACATCTCTACTTCAACATCGAACGACGATCGATAAGTTCTAAAGAATGTTTCTCGTATATAAATTCAACATTAATCGCAAGAATTAATCGTGTCTCTCGCGTTTGTGCACCATGTAATCGTTACACGTAATCGTATTATGTCTTTCTATGTATATCAGTACACAATTATTCTACTGACAGTTTGATCCCCAGGGTTTAATGGAAACTAGGCCTGAAATTCGAATACATTAATGTAGACGTGAGTCAGAAATTTCTGCGATAAGAAATTCGGATTATTAATGATTCACTTTGGAATGTTTTTAATGCCACAGGATGTTGGAAGACATTACTTGATTCTTGCACTGTGACTCTTTCCCTACATACGAAATTTTTTTTGTACTTTCACACAGTTTCTAGAGTTAAGAATCAAATTTTCTGAAAATTGTCTGTTAAAATCATCGTAGTTTAGTACTCGTGACGTCATATAAAATCTATCAACAATGAAAAAGGGTTTCACTTTTACTTTGATAGCACCTAGAAAGAAGTTTCCACAGTTTATTATACAAAAATCCTTCCTCTATCGGCTAACGTCGTTTCGCGCGTATCCTTTCTACCCACTAACTTTACAAAACAACACCTTCAAACTTCTCTCGAATAATTGTATACAAAGTTGAGCAGTTAAAATGGATTATCTTAAATTAAAAAACGCTTGTGCTGGGCTAATGAATCGTTAGGCAAGAAACGTGATCTCGTTTATCCGGTAGTTAACACGTTAGAATATTGTAATCGACGATAAATATTAAAACACATTAGCAATAAATATAGGAAACACGGGACGCCGATTGTATTATTGCTTAGCCATGATACGATTATGATTCGAAACTATACGCTAGTATGTTAAATACCTATGAGAGTCTTCCAGTGCTTGTAAAATTATTTAGCAGAATATTTCGAGTTCAGGGAAACTGTTGACGAATGCATTCTTCGGGATGGGGCTGGACTTACTGGTGCTGAAGGAGAGGGTCCTGTAGGCGTTGTTGGTTTGGACCCTCTCCTACTACGTCTCATCGACGAGTAGGGACTCGTTCCTCTATTCACGCGTTCATGAGCGTAAAGTAACACTCCGATGTCTCGATTACCAGCTTCTAACGCAATTTTCAAAGCGGAACTACCATCTATATCAACGATAGATGGATCGCAATCTGGATGTGCGAGTAACAGTCGTACGATGTCCGTGTGTCCGTGTTCTGCAGCGCACATCAAGGCTGTGCTACCATCTTCGTCTTGAATGTTAATCGCTGCTCCTGCGTCCAACAACAATTGAGTCATGTCCTTGCGGCCATGCGATACTGCCAGCATCAAGGCGGTCTGACCATGCTGGAGAAAACATGAATTGTAAAGAATCGTATGCATTAACAAAAATAATCTATCACCATGAAAAATCCTTACCAATTTGGCTCGAATATTAACATCTGCTAGTTGGAATAGCCTGTTAGCCACAGATGCATGAGTGGAGTTTCTGACTTCTGCAAGAGCTGCCAACATCACAGCCGTGTATCCAGCCACGTTTGCCTGATTGATATCGCAAACTTTCGAGTCTAGAAGTATAGAAACCACGTCGAAGTTCCCATGGGAGACCGCGTAATGCATCGCAGTGTTTCCGCTCGAATCGGTCATATTAACAATGTATTCTAACAAGGAGCTAGAGCATTCTTCGAAACAGTCTAGATAATCTTCTACTTCTAAGGGATTCGCGCTCACGGTGCTAGAGATTTTGAACCACTCCAACTGGATGATGTTGATAGCGTTCTTCATCTGATGCGTAATATTTTTGCTAGGTGATTTCTTAAGGCTATCGTTTAGGACTTTCATGGCGGCCTGCATCTCCTTGGTGGGTTCGAGCTTCTTTCTAGGTTTCTCTTGAATCGGCTGGAACAGAGCAGACTCTGGAAGCTCGTGCTTTTCTTCGATGTCAGTCTCTTTATTTGCAATGTATATCTCCTCTGACTTTTCATCCTTTCTCTTTTCCCCTTGCAGTTGCTGGATACTGTGGAATAATAAAAATAGATAAGAATCGATTTTTTAAAAGGATGGAAACAAGCAACGGTGAAATTGTCTCAACACTTTATCTACTGAGAGTCTATTTATAGACCTTTTAATTCAAGCGTCCTGGAATTTATCAACTAATCATCTACATGCAATGTTTAATTTTTGAAAGCAAATAAGCTTTCAAAATACCTAGTAACAGCATGCAAAAGTTAACACGAGCTCAGATTATTACATAAAGAAATGTAAACTCTCTAGGTAGCTAAAGTGATAATTTCATACTTCATTTGTATTTTTATTTTTGTTTAATTTTCATGAGGTTTTAACGAGGATAATGTTTCAAGAAGTCAATTACCCTTTCTCGACAAAACGAGCAGAAGATATTTCGGTGGGTTCGATGTCGTTAACTAAAGTGGTGGAGTGTTGTTGCTGCTGCTGTTGCAGCATCGATCAGTCGTGATCGTATACGCGGTTTACTTCTTCACCATACCGAATTCGGAATGCTTTTAAGAACACTTTCTCTGTCACTGACCTCAGAGGTGTTATTTACAAATGTGACCTCTGCGCGTACCTTGAAAACACTTATATGACGCATCCAACGCGCAACCATGGAGTCGAAAAAATCAACAACCCCCCCCCCCCCCCCCCAAGCATGCGCCTAATGTCGCTAAGCATGTGATACATTCAGGGCCGAGCTAGAAGTACTGGAACCCGATTCTAACTCAAATTACAAAAATAAAAAATATAAATAAATAAAGAAGATGTTAAATTCGAGGTAATATTAATAAAACACAATAAGGTATAAAAAGGTTTGTATGAAAAGCAACACTCAAGCGTGGAAGTTATATTTTATTTATTTATTTATGAATTCTTTTCTGGTTTTCAGAGAATTGGAATAATAGATGAAGAATAAAACTAACATATAGCGATTTATTTATAATGTTTATTTGATTAAACAGATGAGTCTTCGTGAAATATGTTATTCAATATTATTATAGAAGTTTCAATCTTTACTCGAGTAGTTGTTCATTCTTGAAGTATTATTCAAAGCTTCTATATAGATAAGAGTATTGCTCATATCTGCCTTTTTATTTGTCGAGGAGTTCTGATGCATCCTTTGTTTATAACACGGCCCTGGATATATTGATCAAAGCTATTTACCGAACTACCCCTAACGTCTACTTACCATCCCGGCAGCCACAGATGGCGTGTATCACCTTTTCCAGCGTTTGTATCGACAGATTACAAACGATTATCAAAATTAGTTTGTCTAATTAGTTATTAGTTTACTCGCTAAAGCTTCTATAAATTTGGTAACGCTTGATCGACGGGTTGCGTGGTTCTGATTGGTTCAAGTATCATCAAATTTACAAAGGGGTATCTCTATGACAGAACTAGGCCTAGGAGTACTTGAATAATTTAATAAATGAATATTTCATAGGCACACTTTATTATTGGGAATAAATTCCTTACACATATACACGTGTGCTTTATGTCTTTGCATTCATCTAGTCTCCTATTCAAGACATTTGTATAATTTAGAAGAGTATCTATGCAGTCTTCAGGATCTGCTCTTATAATATATTGTGTTAATTTAAATGTTTCAATCTATTTAACACCGTAAAAATATATGTAACTATGTTGAATTAATTTTTACTCTAGCTTAAAGTTATTTTGATGTAATTAGAGCCACGCACAAACAACTAAACTATTTCTATAGTTATTACATTTATCTATATGTATGTAATATCTTCTTCTTGAACAAATACTAATAATAATTCAATTACTTAGATAAAATTGACACAATATATTATGTTATTGAAGAGGGGGTAGACTTTTCTTCCAACATTAACTGTTCCCAGAGTATAAAATACACTTTGTTTAAAGGGTTAACGACATCCGCCATCAAACAGAAAGCAAATAAAAATACAGATACTAACCGATTACTGTTCTCATATTGATCCTTGTTATCAGAGTCGTATCTAATCACACCAACAGCGGGTATCTTCGTGTAGGTGTCCTGTCGTTTGAACTGCCTCCTTTGATCGGTCATGTTGTTCAACGGGATGTGAGAAGGCCTTGGTATCCTCGAGACCAGACTCGTGTTCTGATGATTCATGTTGTTCTCAGCATTGTTCACGATCTGCTTCGCCAGATTCTTGATGGTCTCCTTGCAGTTGTCGCAATAATTAGCCGCGCAGGAGATGGAGATGTGAGGCTTCACTGATTCCCCTACGGAAACATCGGTGAACTTCTTCTTGATCGGAGACGTGCCAAACTCTCTCTTCTTGGGGGCTAGCCCAGTTGTATCGGTGCTCTTCACGGTGGTCCTCACCAGATCATCTACCATGACGCTTACAGACTTGGTGGTCTTCCTCTTTACATTATTGTCGCCGTAGTTGAACGAATAGCTCCTCGAGTTCATCGAATGTAGAGACAGAGGTTGGGTAGCTAGAGGATCGGGACCAACGGCGATGGTCCTCGTTTGAGGACTAACTCTGACCTCGATTCCAATTTCTGACACCCTTGGCTTAGCAGTCATTCCCACGTTACACCTCATCTTGAAAGGTTCGGCTACCTGGGCGTACTGATCCTTCTTCTCGACGATCTTCAAGGGCTCTGGCGTGCACTGACATCCTCTGGAAGTGGTGTCTTTCATCAGAGTACTCTTGTAGATCCTGAGAGCGTCGTCCACGATCACAGCCACGTCCTCCTTCGTCAGGACGTCCTTCATGGTCAAACTGGTCGTGGTTCCATAGGATCGCTTTCTGACCTCCTTCTTCGTCTCTGGTGCGATGTCCTCGATCACGAACCGACTGCACACGAGGTCCTTCAGCTTGTTCCTCGTGTTCGTGCCGATATCTCGATATTTCCTCGCGTCTCTGGCGAATTTCGGACTGGTAGGCGGCGTCGATTCCACCTGAAGTGGACTCCTTCTCAAACGATCCCACATTCTCGCTTCATGTGTCGGCTCCTCGTTCATCAGTTGGTTGCGGGTTAAGGTCGACTTCCAACTGTCGCGAGAGTCGTTTGAGTAGAACTTGTCGTAGCTCGATGACGTCCTGTCGTCCAGCAGCGTGCTCTGGTCTCCTATTTCAGGTACGATTTCTTCGATCTGCAATCGACTCCTCTGCAGGGATCGTTTTATCGGGGTGCTCGTTATCATGCCGATATCTCGTGTTCGGACCTGATCGCGTGACAACACAAAGGGTTTACTGTTAGAGTAAATGGTTGGAGCAGTCGACTCTTAAACCGTGTTCAGAGGATTGTACGAGTGTTCCGAGGAATAGTAAGTAAATGTTGCATACTTGAGGTGTAAATTGTTTTTGTATTATGATACTATTTAATATTATTATTGATTAAACTTTGGCTCAGAGGGCCATTATTATTATTTGACATCTACGAGGGACTAATAAAGTAGCGCGACTTCTTGTCTTTCTTTAATTAAATTGTTTCGGTATGTACCCATGTCTGTAACTTGTTTTATTTAGAATATGTAGGTCCAATTTTCAGCTGATTTTATAATTTTATGATATAATATATAAGTTGATTTTATAATTTTATAATATTATGCAAAGTGTACCTCAACTATTACCTTTCACTCTGAATATCGTAAAGCTTGTTTAACGATGAGGGTATTTATATGTACAGGCGTTGACCTCATCGATTTTAATAGCTTTAAAATATATTAAAGGGGATAGCTTTCAGAGTGCCTCCGAGCAAAATGTGATGGCCTGGGTAGAATTTGGGTAATATCGATGTATGAAAACTATCTTATGTGTAACGACGTGTGAACGTGAAGCCTCTACGGAGGCAACAATGCTGCAAACCGTCGCTACAAACATGTTCAGGTCACCGAGAAGATAACAAAGCTGCAATTCCCTATCATTTTCTATTTCTTTTACATTTACCTTTAATTTCCCTTCATTTCCTTTCATTGCCTGGCATATTTCCTATTAATTTTCCTTCACTTCATGATGTATTTCCCTTTAAATTTCCTCTATCTTCTGCTATAGTCCCCTTTAATTTCCTTTATTTCCTGGCACATCTCTCTTTAATTTCCCTTCAAATCCTGGCATATCTCCCCTTACATTCCCTTCATTTCCTGTTATATTTCCCTTAATTTCCTGGTACATTTCCCTATAACTTCCCCTCATTTCTGTGATATTTCCCCATAATTTCGCCTCATATCTGTTATATTTCCTGGCTCAACAATGTTGCAAATCGCTCCACACGGAATTCAACAAAGTTGCAAATTCAACAAAGTTGCAAATCGCTCCACGCGGAATTCAACAAAGTTGCAAATTGCTCCTTTCAGGACCGGAACAATGTTGCAAATCCAACAAAGTTGCAAATCGCTCCACACGGAATTCAACAAAGTTGCAAATTGCTCCTTTCAGGACTGGAACAACGTTACAAGTTCAACAAAGTTGCAAATCGCTCCACACGGAATTCAACAAAGTTGCAAATTGCTCCTTTCAGGACCGGAACAACGTTACAAGTTCAACAAAGTTGCAAATTGCTCCTTTTCAGGACTGGAACAATGTTGCAAGTTCAACAAAGTTGCAAGGCTCGAACGTACAACAAAGTGGCAACTCAGATGTTCGACAAAATATGACACAATCCGAAAAATCGACTCGACTTTGCAGGAGGAGCGATTTGCAACTTTGTTGAATTCCGTGTGGAGCGATTTGCAACTTTGTTGAATTCCGTGTGGATCGATTTGCAATTTTGTTGTATTTGCAACTTTGTTGAATTCCGTATGGATCGATTTGCAACTTTGTTGTATTTGCAACTTTGTTGAATTCCGTGTGGAGCGATTTGCAACTTTGTTGAATTCCGCGTGGAGCGATTTGCAACTTTGTTGTATTTGCAACTTTGTTGAATTCCGTGTGGAGCGATTTGCAACTTTGTTGTATTTGCAACTTTGTTGAATTCCGCGTGGAGCGATTTGCAACTTTGTTGAATTCCGTGTGGGGCGATTTGCAACATTGTTGAGCCAGGAAATATGACAGATATGAGGCGAAATTATGGGGAAATATCATAGAAATGAGGGGAAGGTATAGGGAAATGTACCAGTAAATGAAGGGAAATATACCAGGAAATGAAGGGAAATTAAGGGGGAAGTTAAGGGGAAATGTACTAGAGGAAATAAAGGAAAATTAATGGGAAATTAAGGGGAAATGTACCAGTGGAAATGAAGGTAAATTAATAGGAAATGTACCAGTGGAAATGAAGGTAAATGAATGGGAAATGTACCAATAAACGAATGGAAATTAAAGAGAAATGTCGCAGAAACATAGGTGTCAGGAGGCGTCAAGATGTGTTAGAAGATTTTAGGAGATGTTAGAAGATGTCAGAGGTGTCAGGTTCCCATCAAACCTCATTAAAAAGAATAAAAATACATAGTAGTCCCCATTTCCCGCAAAGGCGACCTCAGAGCTCATCACCGAAGAGCCCCCCACTCGGCAGACCTAGAACGAATAGACTTTCTCACCTGCCCGACGGCAATCCTCCGACTTCGTAGCTAATTAAAGCTCAAGATTGTTCCCTCGTCCAATCCCCCCCAACCCCGCGGTATGCAAATTTCGCCTCGGTTCGTCGGAACACCGCGCATTCCCGATGCGAGTTTCTCCCCGCGAAAACAAAGCAGATCGAATAAGGCGATAAACGAACGTTGGTAACGGAAGCCAACAAGTACCTGCTGGTGCGAGACGCCGACGTCCCGTGTCATGACGCCGCACATCGTTCCCATGTCTCGGGTCGGCGTCGCGGCGTTCTTCAGGTTTCGCTGCGACGCTCTCTGTTCCGAGAACGACTGGCTTCTATACCTGTGCAACGTGTCGTCGCGGGAATTCGTTTTGCTCAGCTCGTCCACTTGTCGCAGGAGATTCCGTTTCTCCTCTTTCAGCACCGACACCTGCACCTGTAACACCGCGGCGAAAGAAACGATAATTGGAGATCTAACGCCGCAGCGAGTGTTTCCAACGGGCTCGTGTGGAAATTGTTTCGTCGAGATGCGTCGCTGATACGGGACGATGAGCCGCGACATTATGGTATTTAACGCGAACCAGTTCATCAAACGGATATTGATCGAGTGATAATGGCGTTTTGCGCGACGATGCCTCGCTCGTAATTGTAATTGGATGGAGAGGTCGATGTAAACGTTTATTGGCTGGCGATCTGGTTTAGATAGATTGACTTGCTCTGCCTTGTGGCTGTTAATTTCCAAGGACGTGAGAGTGTATTATCATATGAATCAAGAGTCGAACAACGTTCAGTATTTATCGAATTGGAATTAATATTTATTTCGATTGATTAATTGAAGGCTTATACGTGAATCTGATTATTTTTAGTGCGAGCTACATGTTCAAATGTCAGAATTGATATATATCTATTTATTCATTTAAAATTGTTATGAACCCGGAATGTCTGTATGTAAAGTGATATTTAATAAAGACACGATAACATTCCAAAGAAGGAAACGTTTCTATTAATTAAGAAATAATATTTGTATACTATTTGAATTTAATCCTTTATGACTGGAACTAGATGGAGGGATGGTATCCTACTGGCCGAGTAATTAGAGCTGACTGCGATAGATATCCAATTAGCACAGACAGGTTTAATTGGCTTCTTGTCAGTATCACTCCGAATGTTCAGTCTTTGTGCCTGGCTTTATATCGGAATTATATCGCTGGCAACAATTATTATTGTTGAAACTATTGCGAATATCATTAGCAAGTACACAGATCTGATATTTCAACAAAAGAATTCAAATCAAATTATTCGGAGTTTACTCCGAAACATTCGAGTAGTTTCAACTCTAGTTTCAATACATTTTTATTCAAACGTGTATTTATTAAATAAATATTTTATTCGAACACGTGTGTGTCTAATATTCATTCGAACATGTATGCGATTAATTCTTTATTGAACAATGTACTGAACTAAAACTTTATTTAAATACATATTCAATTAAACCTCTATTCAGACGTGTATTCAATTATATTATCCTCAGAACATATCCCTGATTGAATCTTTATTTCCCCAAATACATCATTCAATAAATCATTCAACCACTTACTCGAATAAAAATTCATTCACACTAAACCAAAACATCACCCCGTCTTCCTTATTTCCAAAAAAGAACGCGAAGTAACTGCAGCGCGGTCGAAGGCTTGATTACCGCTTGGGTAATCGCGTTACGAACGTAATTACGTTTTCCTGTCGGAAGTAACGCAACTAGGAGAACCCACTACTCGCGAGTCATACGTCGTTGGATGCACTCCCAAGGAAACGTTAAACAAACTCGACGTGCATATGCGTTTACCTGCAACATGGGAATCGCCTTGACCTGTTCCTCGAGCTCCCTCATTCGTTCCAACGAAGCCGCCATTTGCTCCCTGATGTTCTGGAACAACCATGCAGTTTCAGTCTCGAGGTTCTACCGTTCACGATTAATGCGTAGCATCTGTACTTGTTGCACCCTACCTGTAGCGCACCCGTGCTGAGGTTCGAGTTCCCGCTGCCGACGCTCGCGTTGTCAAAATCACCCTGATGCTCCACCTGGCCGGTGTTCTGCGTCGGTGTTGCTGTGTTCGTTCCATCTAAACAATTGTTCAATCGTGAACCCCACTCTGAATGAAATTACACAAAGGGAGAAAAACAATACTCTATCGACTATATAAAAAAAAAAATCCTCTAGACTCAATACCTCAGTAGAAGGACCTTACAACTTTGACGTAAAACAGTTTGGAGTATTATTTGTTACAATAATTAAGATGTTCGGGTGATCAGAGTTCGTGGACCACACTGTATGTCTTACAGTCTAAATATAATAATTTAAATATAATAAATCTAATAAATCTAAGTACTTCATTTTATCTGTACAATTATTTTAACCCTTTGCACTCGATAGGTGACTCTCAGTCACCACTAGGTTTTCTTTAGGTTTAATTTCATTGGAACTCGAAGTGTGAATAAAATGATTGTCGTTGAGGCAAAGGTGACCTGATTCTCAAATCTCAAATTAAGGATCTCGTTTTCGAAGTTAATCTAAGCTTAGCATTCGTGACAATAGAATCCTAAGAAGGCATCTCGAGTTGCTGATAGATACCAGAAAAAAGGTCTCGAGTGCAAAGGGTTAATTCCTTTTTTCTTTTGATCCATTCCGTGCCAACTACGAGATACCTCCTAATTTGATCTATTAGTTTGGGTTTATTGCAATTAGTCGAGGAATTATATAGAAAAGCAGAACGTACTATCTAGACTAATATTTACTTTCAAAAGCAGTAAAATTAATATCACTTTTTAAAACAGATGGATTCCCGTGTAAATACCGACAGACAAATTACTCATTTGATGGAATTAATATTTCTCCTTCGATGCGAGAGTAATTTAATATTTCTGTGAAGTAGCTACGCAGCTTCCATGCGCGAGTTAGCTAATGAATTTTCGATACGTTGGAATAATCCGAATATACATTCAGCCCTTGATAAAATTAATATTTTTCGATTGTACGCGCAAATGAATATTGCAGCGCGGTACTAATACGCGCGAACGTTACAAGGGCAGCGACGATAGCCTGTGCTTAATGCACAAATGAATATTTATGCAACGAGGAAGTACTTTGTCGGGTTAATAAAATTTTTTTCAGCGAATCAGGGCCAAATTGACGTAGCCGGCGCAGTGAAATTAACGTTGAAGCTGACATTCGAAATTAAATAAGCGTTTCGCTTGGCATTCGCGTATGTGCACTCCAGGAGGCATTTTAAAATGATTATTTGTACTTCATAAAGTACGCGAAACATTTTAAAGTGCAATATTTGCCAGAACGTTGTCTGTTATTAATTTTACTTAATGGCTGGTACTTTTGAAGAATTTATGTCGGTGAAATGGAAGTCGTGGATGGTAAAAAGACTCGGTAATTAATTTATAATGATCAGTTACGCCCAAACTTGACGTGTTTCACCGTGGAAATGTAATGTGATTAATTTCAAAAAGAGAGGTTGACGTCGAGTAATGGAATGAAAAGTGTGTTTGGTATCACTAGGTACGCATTATAGTAATCGAGGCTGGACGTTTCGCGTGGTACCTTGCACGCGTGCAGAGCCAGCTATTTTTATCGCATTTTGCAGCATAAAGTTAGCTCGAATGTACAGCTTCACACGTGCATAAAGTACGCGATAAGAATCGAAGTGAATGTAATACGAATGTCAACTTGTAGAGGCCTCGTAAGTAACATCAACATCGATTCGGATTAGAAATTAAAATATTATATAGAATTAAACTATTCAATATTATCAGGACTTCGTAATGGATACCGATATGCAAGTTGACTGAGAATCTAAATCGATATCGACGTGGATGGCCTCCATAATTAATATCGCCGCTAACTAAGACTTCCTCCGCAACGCAGCCCTCAGGAACAGAATGGCTGTTAACGAGTCGTCGTACGCTCGATGTTGCGCAAGCCACGTTCACCTGCGGCCGGTTCAATTTTTTTTAATTGATTCTTGCATAAGGGGGGCCGCACGTTACGGCATTAAAACGCCCCGCCCCGCGCGGGACAATAAAGAAACGCGCCAGACGTCGCGTCGCGTCGCGACGCGGCATTTCGTATCCGTTTCGACGATATCGTGACACACGTGGGCTAGGCGTAATGCCAAAGGATTTCCCGCACGCGAGCCTAACCGTCACGCGTTCGTGCAAACTACCCTAATGCATCGTGGACCGCTTTTCTACCTTTCAGTTTTTATGCAACTGAAATTTATTGCAAGCGCGTCGTTTCACTTGATTCCCCTCCTTTTCCGGGTCGTAAGTAATTAAATTAGGCGAGTTGATGATCATATGAAGGTTTATTTTATAGGAAGGTTTATTTTATAGTCAGGTGGTCGGAGAAATTAATAAATTGGTTGTAGATTTTACTCTGATGTTTGAGGGCCACAGGTTATGCTTGAAATTGAGTTGTTTGTTTAATTGGCACTTTATGAATTAAATTAAGGAAGTTGCACGAGGGTTTATTTTATATCTAGATGGCGAGTAAATGAATAAGTTACGCGTATATTTTATTGAGAACGATGGTGGAGAATCACAGTGCTTGAAATTAAATTCTTTGTGTACTTGGTATTTAATAAGTGAAGGTTCGGAAATATGTGTAATATTTTTTTAGATATATATTCACATGTCAATAATCAAAAATTGTCTGTCATTCGAATCTTAAATTGTACAAGTAAACGAATTTATAAAAAGTGAAATAAATCTACCCATCTATAATAATGAAAACTATCTATCTATCTATCTATCTATCTATCTATAATAAACATCCTACACGAAAAAATAAATTAATGTCAACAAAATAAAATAAATTCCACCGAAAAAACCAACGACAAGTTCCCCAAAAAAATGAATTTCCCGTGTCAGGTCCAACTACAGCCCAATTTTTCTGTTTGTAGCTCAGCCAGGCCCCATAAAAGGGCCCTACACGATTCCCTCTAGCTTACTAGCACGACGTTCGCGCGAATAATGGCGCATAAACGTTGCGTTTATGCTTTATATGGAGGCAAACACGCGGATTTCACCGCGCGCGCGGATTAAAAGCGTTAATCCCGAGATAAGGCGACGACTTCGATCGTGAAAGTCAAGTTAAGAGAATCCTTCTCCCCCTCGAGTCTATTCCTTCGATTTTTCTCCCATGGCGAATTAATCGTGGACGATAGGCGATCTGAAACGAGCGTTTTCTTGCAGATTCACGGAGGAAAGATGTTTCCATACGATTAGGATCTAATTCGATGTGAATTTCGCAATTAAACGGAATGCTCAGGCACCGCGGATTCGAGCGATGGTCTCGTTTGAATTTCTTCAGCTTTCTATTGTTACACCTGTTCACCTGGCTACCGATTCACTCCTCGGTGTGTTTACAAGCGACGATATTTTTCTAGAAAATCGTTTTACGTTCCTGCAATTGGACTTTGGAGCAGCGATAACGCGGACAAAGAATCGGATATTTTTCTAATCGGCACGAAAACTGGTTTCCGAGAATCTACATATAACTCGATACAGAATTCAAAACGAACAGTAGCTTCTTGGACTCGAAGGTTCTACACCCATGATTCTATTCAGCAAAATAATTACCACCAACGATAAGTTACATCTTTTTCTAATGTTCCATACATTCACGCATTTAATTTATGTAAAAGTGTTCTTGTTTTTTTGCGAGAAATTACTTAACAGCTGTTCCTACTTAGTCATCCTTTTTGAACTGCTTATTTGCTAGAAAGTTAGTCAGAGAAGCAGCTGGTAACCACGCGAGAGTATCAGGCTACTGTTAGCGGATGCCAGCAGCATTTTCGCGAGCTCCTCGCAAACTGTGTCAATGTCCTCCAAGTATTTAGATACCTGGAGTCATAGTTTGGCTCAGGTGGAAGGCCATTTACGCGCAACGACACCAGATACAGTCCATTAAAGTGGGATTAACATTTTCTTTTGCTCTTTTTTCAGCTAATCATTGCTCTCCTCCTTTTACTCATTGAATCTTTCTCCCATTACAAATTCGTCTTACTGCAGCTGCTACTGAATTACGAAGTTAAAGATACCTTGCTACAGTTTATACGTGTCCTTGACAAAGTTTTGCAAAGCATACTAGATCGTTCAAAGTAGAAATTAATGGTTGACTGCTAATATACTAAACATAGTTAATATTAATATTGGGTTGTCCGGAAATTCCATGTCGGTTTTTGGTAGGTGGTACAGGTTTGAATATATCGAAGTGGTTGAAAACAAATAACATGCATACATCCCTTAAAAGGTGGGAAGGTTGTGGAACAAAATGGCGCCTATGTAATTCAATAAATATATATCAAAATTCAAACGTGTTTTTGAATGTTTCTTAGAAATTGGCACGAACTTTCTGGACAACCTAATAGATTATTTTATAGTTTAAAGATACTCAAAAAACACTGAGTGTCTCGATACTATTTTGACCCACTGTAAGTACCTCAGATTTTCGAGAGAACCTATTTTCTGTATATCGAGACCACTGTATATCGAGAAAAGACAATACGTTTCAATCGAAACGTGTTCGTGCCCCAGACCTCGTCGCAGGTCTGGTCGTAAAACACGATTCTGTCGACGGTCCCCTCCAGTTCTTGGAATTTTACCCTAACCGATTACCTACCCCCGAATACGGGCTTCCCCTAGGGCTTTTACTCCGTGAAAGAGGATTTTCCATAACGGGAAACGACGGAGGAATATTTTACCACTTTACAGCTCGAACTATAAAGACATTTACAGGTGAAAATGCACAGTTAACGCACAGAAAATGCACAAGACGATTTAAAATTCTATTTTGACGAGGACATATTAATGTAGCTAAGAACAGGCTTGAAAGATAAAATGCTGGTTATTTAGAATCTGAGTAAACATTCATTATGCTTATATTCACGATTAAGATTACTATCTACATGCAACGCATTCATAATTCAAATCAAAGACTTCTAGACTCAAACTTCTTGGACTCCTAAAACGATAGCATCGAGGACTGGACTTGTTTTCGATATGAACTTGCATCTTGATTTTTTAAATAAAGAACAGCGAGAAATTGCTTCGAGTTCAAGTCTGACTCAAAGCTTCTAGACTCAAACTTCTTGGACTCCTAAAACGATATCACTGAAGACTGGACTTGTTTTCTATATGAACTTGCATCTAGATTTTTTAAATAAATAACAGTGAGACATTGCTTCGAGTTCAAGTCTGACTCAAAGCTTCTAGACTCAAAGTTCTTGGACCCTAAAGCAAATATCAATGGACTCATTTTTAACTCCATCACTTAGCTCATTCAATAAATAACACTAGCCAATGATTTTTAATTCAGATCTACCTCAAGGTTTCTGGCTCAAACTCCTTAAACCGCTAAAGCAAATATCAATTAGACTCATTTGTCCTATCAACATCACTTAGGACTCCCAATAAATACCATCAAAGCTCCTCTTTTTCAGCAAATACCCTCAGAAACTTTCTTCCAATTCACCACTGGCTCCAAATCTATTTCTACTATTTCTCCCATTTCCTCGAACGATTCCAACAGTCCCAAAAGAGGAACGTTCTTGTCATAGGTCAAACTAGCTAGAGTCTAGCTGCTAGATACACGCAACGACACGCGTCTTCTGTATCTCTGGCGATAATACACATCAACTTGTTTGGATCCCGATAAACGCTATCATTTAATTACTTTCGTCGCCGAATCACGTTTCCACCAGCAGACGAATGCATTCGTCGCCGACAGCGGGAATCCAGATTCTAGGTAAGAGATTAACGGTGGCGAAATGCAAACGGCCACCGGTCGTCCGGCGATAATTCACGTATAAAACATGACCCCGCGGGAAAAATCGAGTGACGCAAGAATTTGTTATCGTTCCGTTTCGTAGATACGCACAGAAAAATACACTGCGCTCTGACACGTTCGCGATTATCTACGGTTAAAAGTCCCCTAACCCCGGAGGAAGGCAATTTTCAGAATGAGCCATCAACAAGGAAATACAAACAAGTAGACACGATTATCGGATAACTATTCTCTGGTTCTATTGTCTCTTGTCTTTTCCTGATAAAATCAGTCCGTTCCTGATCATTTACTACTGGTAAGGCATTCAAAAAGGGAAAAGCATATACTATTTTTACTATATTT
>NC_071978.1:22862568-22870272 GCF_026283585.1 Hylaeus volcanicus | reverse complement strand
GAATGCCTTACTACTAGACCGAGGATGTTCATGCAAATTCATATTTTTACAAACGAAAGTGTGTCTTATTTTCTAAATAACACAACATGAATATTATAAATGATATTTTATATATATTTGAATTTGCATAAACATCCACGGTATGCTTATCAGTACCCACAGTTGGAGAGCTCTCAGACTGAGAATGTTTACGTAAATTCATCGCTTGACAAATGAAATGTCTTATCTTTCAAATGCTGTAACATGTATGTTATTGTTGATATAGTTTTGCATGTGTGAGAATAGGTCTCTACGCGCCATGCATGCATAAATATCCGGAGTCTACCTACAAAACTCTTTGTAAAAAATCTCCGAAACACAAATCTATGGAACACTGAACCAAACAAATACAAAAACTCCAAACACTCACGGTATTTCCTCTTCGCCTTCATCTTACAGAACGGTATCCTTTTCATGATGAAGTTCTTCACCCCCATTTTGGCAGACCTGTCACTCTTCACTAAAAATCCACAAAATACAACAGAGTCACTACCACGATCAGCTAAACCATCCAAGGATCCTCTTCCATAGATAACTTCTCCACCGATTCAACTCGAGGATTCAATTTCGTCGCAACCCAGTCGAAACTTTAAATCGATCGATGGATCGTAGAGATTCTGCGCTTCGTTGGTCGTTTTTCGTTCGTTCGACGTCGCGTGAACGCGGAAAATGCGATGTTATTCTACGAAAATTACGCGTAAATATTCGTTGCGGCCGATGAAAGACGCCGCGTCGCGATCAGATCGGACCACCGGCGTCCCCGTGGCGATTGATCGTCGCCATCGATCCCCAATGATCGTCCACGGAGGACCTCTTCCCTCGATTTTTCGAGCATTCGCGGCACGGATCGGTTTTACCGCGGCCACCGTTTGCGTTTGACTGTGACGCCGAACTCTGGGCTATAGTCAACGAGGACTCCTGGCTACTCGCGACGAGGTGAATGGAGAGGGGAAATTGTGCCTCTTCTTCTGTTCTTTGCCCGGTGTTCCCTCGATTTCTTAATCGCTCCAGAGAGGAAAAAAAAAAAAAGAACGTCATCAACCATCCCCACCTCTTATCGCGCCGCGAACGCGTACTCCCCAAGCGACAATATTTCGCGAGCTGATAACGCTGGCCTCGACGAAATCCGCGTTATCGCGGAATCAACTGGAAGCATCTAATTTCCAAATTGTGGACGCAAATTGGTAGCTACGACGTCGACGAATGGTTTTTCGGATAAAGCTTAGGGGAAGATTTATCAATAACGACTGGATAGTCTGGAATAATTGATTTCAGTTGTTTGGGCGACGCTGAAATATCTTTTTAACCTTGGACCTCTGTCTTTTTTCGTCTCTCTGTGGACTTTTGAGAATTTTACGACGCGATTGACTTTTAGTAATCTGGATAAATAAAGGAATAATATTGAATTAATTTCAAGAGTCTTTAAACAACCTAGGCCTAACCTTTCCCCTTTTGTGGAGGAATAATAATTATATTCTATCACAAATTGTGACTTAATAAAATCTGAAAAGAATCGAAAATGGGTTCCGCAGACCCTTAAATCCCAAAAAGTGAATCCCGCAATGCCACAAAAATCCCACACATTTTCGATACAATGCAGCTGAATTCTCGAATTCTTCCACGGAGGCCACCGAGTTTATCTTTCCACCGATTGAAGCTCTGTTTTCACTGGCAAGGTTACTACCTCTGCCCAATTAATAAATTTCTGTATTTACGATATCATGATTCGCGCACTTTAAGAGTATGGAATGTTATCTGCATCGTTATCGATCAGATCGACCGCGAATACTCGATGAATGCGAATTTCACGGATTAAAATCCAGTTTTTAATATCGTCGGTTCGCTAAATGGCGAACTACTTTTTTGCGTCTGCCTTCGTTACCGTCTTAATTACTCTTCGTGGCATGTAGGCTATGAAATTGCGCATGTATCGGTGTCGAGGGCGATGGAACTCGTTAGAAATTGAGTCTTTCTTATTGTCGCGTATCTCGTTTTATTCTGGACGAAGGATTTCTTTGGGCCTGGTTCTATTGTTTCTTTGTAGCCTGTTCGGTAGATAATGCACTTGCAAATTGCTGCTGTAATTCATTGATCACGCGAAGGTTGCTTCTGTCATTTAGGTTACTAACTGCAGCAATTTAAAAATTTTGTTCGAAATCTTCGTTATCCATGGCTGGATCCTGTCGAGCTTACTCCAATCTGTTGTCAGTGACTTTATCTACCACGCGAATTAAATTATCGAAATATTGTTGAGCTGTTGGCTGTATTTTTCCACGTAAAGATATGCATACATTAGGTGAAGAAATTAATTCTCTGCCTCTGTATTCAATTATATATAAGTCTAATTAAAACAGATTAGTACGAACCTTCTGAATTCTCAACCTGATCTCTACTGGAATCTACTTTCTTTTTATTATTATTCTTCTTTTATACTACATGTAGGATAATAATAATTTTAAGGAAAAATGTACGCCTAGCAATCTTCATATATAGATTCATTGTAATAGAGACAAGTTCGACAATCAACAAGGTTTTTAATTTAATACATAGCGACAAACTGGCAATAAAATATTTCTAGCTAACCTAACATTATAAATGATTGACTCCAAAGACACAGAATGAATTTTCATACTACACTTCTTCTACGCTACATCTAGGATAATAATAATTTTAGGGAAAAATGTATGCCTAAGCAATCTTCATATATAGATTCATTGTAACAGAGACAAGTTCGACAATCAACAAGGTTTTTAATTTAACACATAGCGACAAACTGGCAATAAAATATTCCTACCTAACTTAAGATTATGAATGATTGACTCCAAAGCCACAGAATGAATTTCCACGAGTAACATAAAACTAAAGTGGATTAAATTTAACAAGAACGACCTCAACCACCCATAAAACGCGAAATTACGAATTTTGACGTACTCGGTCGCAATCAATTTTTCATATTTGTCGTACAATTTAAATTGCCGGTTGAATAGCCGTCGTTGGTTAGCCGGAACCGTATATTTCCAGACGTCACGTCATTGTCACCGGGCCGCGACTGGCTTTTAAATTTTCGATTTCATCGTCGGCCTGGATAACACTCGCACCAGTTGCGCCGCTTAGGCTGGCAGGTGTATACGTCCATATCCGACCACCTTGCTCCAACAAGGTTGCACCAAAACGGTTTAGCGTTCCCGATGAAGTCATGTCGTCCCTTCCAAATCGAGTTAAAGTAGAGTGCATCGCGACGCAACGTCAACTTTCGCAGAAAATTATCCTGGGAGGGTGGGGGCGGCGGTAGAACAGGTGTCCAAAACGCAAAATTGGAGTCATAAGTGTAATATAGGGTCCAGGAGAATGATTTCTACGAGGGTAATTAATTGCAGATTAATGGAAATGATTTGGAAGTGTCAATCACAAGTCTTCGGTATCTTTGGAATAATTAGTGGAAAATAAATATTCGGGGGAAATTTTGTTTTGTGGAAGGGAGCCTTTGGAGATATTTTTTATGGCCTGAAGGTGGTAGCTTCCTTTTCTAGTTTAGAATTTATAGGTTTGAGGGAGTAATGGTGTCTTCATTTTGGAGGCTTTGTAGATACTGTTGATGCCTTGGAGGTGGTAGCTTCCTATTTTATAACAGCTTAGAATTTATATTTCCTAGGTATGCATGGAGTCTTCATAGATATTGTTTATGACTCACAGGTGGTAGCTTCCTTTTATAGTTTAAAATTTATAGTTTTGGTGGAGCTATGGAGTCTTCGCTTTGGAGGCTTTGTAGATACTGTTCATGCCTTGAAAGTGGTAGCTTCCTATTTTATAATACCTTAGAATTTATATTTCTTAAGTATCCATGGAGCCTTCGTACACATTCTTTATGTCCCACGGGTGATATTTTCCTTCTCCCCCTCAAAATTTATATTTTCTAGCGAGCTATGGAGTCCTTGCAACATCATTTATCCCCTGTATCTGAAACTTTCCTCTCCTACTTCAGAATTAATACTCCTTAAATACCCATAAAGTCTTCGTCTTCTCTTCGAAAATATTATAAATGGACAATTTAAAACGAGAATTTCTTTTTCCCAGGTCCGGGTTCCGATTTCGATATCCAATACGTGTATTTTCGGCCGGAATGGCCTCGACAGATCCGTGTCGCGATGTTATGACCGCGTTATTTTCGTGCTCGCGTTTTGGCAGAACGCCTTTTTCACCGAGCGGCTGGTTTGCTTTCAGTCGAACCGATAAATTAACTGGAAACGCCTGGCAATTTCTTCGTCTCGTTAGCAACTCGTCCCTCTCCGCCCCTGCCCGTTCAAGAAGCTGCCTGTTCCTTAGGAAATCCACAAATGCGTGAATATTTTCGACATGCAACGGGGCAATTATGAAGATCGTGGATTCCATGATGTTTTTCTACTTTCTAGGCTTCCTTTCTACCTTGTTGACTCGCGAGTGGCATTGTTGCCGCTCAAATGATGGAATAATGAGTCTGGCTTGACTTTCATTAAATTCCTGGAGGTTTATCTCTTTCTGGAAATTTTTTTTAAGTGGCTACGTGGTCATGTTTTGGGGATTAATTTATATTTGGAGAACAATTTTGATATATGTGCCATCTATTATTTTTAGTATGGGTTGCAAGTTGAATGACTTACAACACTCTCAATCTTATTTTCTTACTGCACCAGGTTTCAGAAAGATTCAAATAATTGTGGTTGCTATCCACACTCTGTATAATATCTCTAACGTTAGAAATAAGAAAAGTATTGAAAGTAAAATTTTGATTCTGCACTGACATACATAGTTTGCAAAGTTTTAAAAAGATTCAAAGAAATTGTTTCCTTTTCCTTTAGAGTTTATGGAACATTTCTAATTCCAATGTATATTCCATATAGTGAAAGATGCCTCGTGAAATTTCGATTCTGTTCCCAACCACACAGATTGCACGACCACTAAACTAGAATACCCAAAATAATCTGCCAGAGTACCCAAATAGATAACTAAACCTCTGGAATGGCAATTAATTAATTCGTCATAATTACGCGTGCTTAACCGCGTCCAGGTGCCCTTTACGAGACCTCAAAACTCAAGGGGGTGGGATACAGTTCGCTAGCCAAAGGTTCAGTCGCCCGTTTGATGGCGCTTGTTTAGACTAACCAACAGATTAAATTTTCCCTCGCAACGTCCAGCGCTGAACGGAACGCGTTCAACTTTATACGAGCAAGTGTTACCTGTCGTAAATTGCATTATTCAAATTTCACGTGTGGTACATATCGCCCCGGCGTGCCCGATGGAGCGTATTGCTTCAATTTGATGCACTTTCGCGTACGCGGAATAGCGCCGGGTTTAAATCCGTCGGGGCGGGAATGGAGAAAGTTATTTACGGGACGATAGCTTCTTAATGAGATCGTTTATGGCCATGAATTTCCAACTCGATGACAATATGTAAAAACTGACGGGCCAAGTCGGTTGTACGATTCATGAAATATAAAAACTTTGAGATATTTTATCGTACACACGTGATTAATGCGTATATGTATATACTTGTAAACATATTTAATACTTTGTAGATGTTAATCCTTTCATAATATACAGTATATTATTATGGACTACATATATGTATATTTTATACTGATCCTTTCAGGTTGGTTGTCTTTGTACCGTACCTTTTTGTCTCGCCATAAAAATTCCGAGTGGTATTTACGTAACAGATTGATGCACAATTTTCAGTTATAGGTCTGCTTTTGTGATCATGACGCCTGGCCCGCACTTTCACAATAATTGTCTAGAATAAATCACGACATCGCAATGCAAATGAGACACGTCGTTAATATTCCTGTCACAATATTAAATTGCAAAGGTGAGTTTACCTAGAGCGCGCAAAAGTTTCCAGACAGTTACTCCCGGCAGCTTTAGAAACGGAAAATACAGATGAATTTTAATAACATGGAATTAAAGCATAACGAGTCGGACGGTAGAAGTTTCTAGCAGAAACACTTCTCTCGTCTTTGATGATTATTTCTTTCTCTATGGAATGTACGAAAAGTAATTGTCAGGAAACTCTGCACGCACGTTTCGTTTTGCAATTATATAAACAATGTGAGAGACTAAAATCTTACTATTGATAAATATAAGAAACAGAAAATTAGCCCAGAGTTTGTTAAGGAGGGTGAACATTCCTATCTATGTTCCGAGGGGGTCAACAGATCAACTGAACTCGATTATGGTACTATGGAAACTCCGTCCAGCGGAGTGCAATGCAATTTTCTCGTTCTCACGAGAAACAGTTGTGCAAATATGCATCGTAATAGCTATTCAACTGCCATTCATATGAATAATGGTAACAGTTCAGCTGGCTTTTTCAGGTTCGGGAAAAACTGCTGGAACGTAAGCAGACCTTTCCACGCGTTTTCCCGTTCCATGTTTATCCTGATTTGCGTAACTGGCTGAAAGTCGGAGTATTCTATAATAGAAAGGATGGTCAAAGGTGTTTTTTTTTTATGGAAGAAGTAAAATGAATTTTTCGAAGGTCTTAGGCACAGGAGCCACTGTTCTAGATACAGAGTTGAAACTAAAATAATTGTCGAAGACAGCAACTATAGAATCCTGTGTCAAGAAATAAAGAAGTTTCAACTCCACCTAGTCAAGACATTCTTTTCACGAAGCCCCTAAATCCCAACAATTTCATCTACCAAGAGCAGAGGTTCAACTCCACCTAGTCAAAGCATTCTTTTCCAACGCTCCCAACCACAACCCACCTAACAAAATGAGCAAGTACACTCTTAACAAATGGCTCACGAAGCCCCTAAATCCCAACAATTTCATCTACCAAGAGCAGAGGTTCAACTCCACCTAGTCAAAGCATTCTTTTCCAAAGCTCCCAACAACAAACCTCCCTAACAAAATAAACAATTGCACTCTGAAGAAACGACTCATGCAGCCTCTAAAATCCCAGCAATTTTATCTACCAAGAGCCAAAGAGTTCTTTCACCAAAAGGAGCACCTGCAACATCGCCTAGAAGGATTCGTCCAGGTGGAAAGAGAAATGACACAAGGTAGAAAAAAATATCGAGGCACCATCGATCCGAGGAATTCAGCCAGGTGGAATGAGGAAAAGTACAATCGGGCTGTTCGTGTTCCGATCCGTTGGCGTGCAGATCCGATCGTCGTCACGAGAGCCAGCACGATGGACGAAATTAGTGGGCGTACGAGGGTCGGTGGCACTCGTGACATTGCCGCAGGGTAACACAGGTGCTGTTGAAGAGTCGATGCAACCGACGCCGCGATCACCGGAAGCAGGTGGTTCCAGCCACGCACCGACGGCTTCACCGACGCGCTCCGGCGTCCAAGCGTCGACTTTGGGCAAGAAACCGACGCGACTATCCTTCAAACCGCGAATAAAAGCCGCGAGAGTTCAGACGAACGACCGCAGAAATTTGTAATCCGCTCGCAACGAGGATTTGTAACGATCGACTCGTGGTTAGACATGAGGCAAAAGTTTGTTTCAATAAAGGACAGGTCGTATGGTTATAGGAAGAGGACCACCGTTGACATTTTATTAAATTGCTGTAGTTTTACTGATAACCATTGACTGTGTATTAGAGCCTGGCATGGATGGAATAGTAAAAATATTTTGTATTCGTTTGTTAAAAATATAGCAATGTCCAAAATTATATTACAGAT
>NC_071978.1:22849901-22862558 GCF_026283585.1 Hylaeus volcanicus | reverse complement strand
TCGTTTGTTAAAAATATAGCAATGTCCAAAATTATATTACAGATTATTTATGGTAACTTTCCTTCGTGCAAATACGTAGAACATGTGCTGAATTTTACTGAATTTGGAAATATGAATATATAATTGCATTATTTCATGAAACATGCTCTAGATGCATCTCACACACAAGCTTCCCACATTACCATGGACTATAAATCCATAAAACCCACAGTCTACTTACAACCCACACGTACAACTTCAAACACAGATTGCAAATGAATTCTTCCAACTAAGAAATAATTGCTCGTTTGAAAGATGTAAATAAAATTCACCTAAAAATGCAAGATACAAATAAAATAGCCTTAGAGAGGCAAGCAATGAATGTCCTTCTAAATGCAGACGACCAAGAAACAATATTTCCTCCGAGATGAAATAAAATCCGCGCGATGGAGGCTGAAAGAGATCCGATCCGAGGAACGAGACCGAGTCAAAGGACACACACGCTCCTTCAGCGGCGAGTGGAGCTTCCTTCCAGTGGTTTCCCATTGTCTGTTGGTGCGCGATAAGACAGGAAACGGGAGCACGAACGTTCTGCTTTGCGAAACGTGAGAATCTTCCTGAGAACGAACGAGGAGCTCTTCTCAGGATGGCGTTCGAGGTGACCCGTGAGAAACCTAGAAGGGAGTGTTGCTTTTCGTCGGTAGACGTCAACTGAACCATGCAGAGAGACCTTTTGTTCGAACGAGAGCAAAAACCGTGTGAATCCGTGGATTAGCGAAGACACAAAGACTCGAGCGACGGTGAGAAGAATCCTCGAGCAACTCTAATGGACGTTCTACGTGCGATTATGAGGACGGCTCTAATCGTGGAGGAAAAAGTGGTTCGTTATTGGAAGAATCAGCGAAGCATCGGTGGCTAACCGGTCGACGGAATCCAATTGGCTGCGGGCTTATTCGATCCTTGACTCTGACGTCTAACCGTGACGTCTATCTTAACGAACCTGACGTTGATTGGAGGAAATGTTTCTAGCGCGAGGATGATGGCAATTTTTCAGTCGATATTCGATAGCTGTCTTCTAGCACGTTTTGTGTACGTCAATGTGAAATTACTGCGTTATCGGAGCAAATTGCATGGAAAAATTCATACGATGTCTTCATGAATATACTATTGAGCATACAAATATGCAATTTTATCTATCGCGTACTTGTCGGTTGAAAAGAACCGTAAACAGCGTCAGTTTATTCATAGACAGGCGCGAGTATGAGAGAATATTATTAACAATTCCTTTATTCCTAAAGTAAACTGCACCCGGAAATTCACATGATGCCTTCATGAATATGCTGTCAAGCACACAAAATTGCAATTTTATCTACCGTCTACTTGTCGACTTAAAAAAATCCTAAACATTGCACACTTATCCATGTACGTAAACTGAGTATGGAGAATATTATTAACAACTCGTTTGTTCCTACAGTAAATTGCATGGAAAAATTCATACGATGCCTCAATGAATATACGAACAAGCACAGAAAACTTCAATTTTATCTAGCCTAAATTTGTCGACTCAAAAATATCCTAAACGTTGCTCCTTAATCTATATACTCAAACACGACTATGGATAATATTATTAACAACTCGTTTGTTTCTACAGTAAATTGCATGCAAAAATTCATACGATGCCTCAATGAATATACGAACAAGCACACAAGATTGCAATTTTATCTACCCTCTACTTGTCGACTCAAAAATATCCTAAACGTTGCTCATTGATCTATATACTCAAACACGACTACGGAAAATATTATTAACAAACTCTTTTATTCCTAGAGTAAACCGCGCCCAAAAATTCATATAGCACCCTCACAAGTTCTTTAATAAGCACAAAAACTTTCAATTTTATCCATCGACTGCTTATCGTCTAAAAAAATCCTAAAGTTTGCATCTCCTCAATCGCCTTTGTCCCTAACGAGAGAAAAGTGTTCGGCAGGTCGGCTTGAGAATTACCGTTGGGGTCCGTTAAACGTGTAATGAAATAGACCATCTGTTCCGGCTGCGTCTGATGAGTTCGTGGTTCGTTGGAAGCCATCGAAAACACGGAAGCGTCGGATATGCGCGAGTATGCAACCGACCAGGTGAAATTTTCATATTCCTCGCATGCATTCCGGGACCGGGGATGTAATTAGACGATGCGTTGCGTTATGGTTACGAAGGTACCTGGCGGAATCGCCGTCGAACGGGAACGCGTCTACCGATAGGGGTAATTTAATTACTCGCCCGTAATGCGGACACGTATCAATTTCCAGGCATTGTGTCGAGGCATCGAACTCGCGTCGAAAGAAGCGATAATTGCCATTGGCAGGAGCAGCTCCGTGTCTAATTAAGATCGACGATAGCCAAAACATTATATTAATATCATGCGATCAGTCGAAACAACAGTGATTTATTAAACAGATGTAATTTAATTCCCTCGATGAGAAACATTATCTCATTTTTGGGGTGATGTAAACTCTAATTTTTAGGTGATAAATAAGAGATGGGGCATTGTTGATTTTTTATTTGTCATTCGTAGCTTAATGTCGGGCAGAAGCATTACCAATTTTTTGGATAATTTGCAGGTTTGTTGGAGAACTCCATTTTTTTTTTATATTTTGTGTTTTATATTCTTGTGGAGCTATGTTGTCTTGGTTATGCAACCAACTGTATGGAATTTAGTTTACTACAATATTCAAATTACTATGTTCCCTATTATTAACAAATTATAGATAGAGATACAATCTAAAGTTATATCTACACAAGAGCAACTTCACCACTGTTAGCATAACTAGGTACGATTAAAAGAAATAATTTTATACTTGTACCCTTTTAAATACTCTCACGAGTAATGCCCTCACCATTGTACCAATCCTCCCGGCAGAATAAATATCTAAAATAATAGAAACGATTAAAGAAAATAACTTTACCCTTCGAAATACTCTCGCGAGCAAGTTCCAATAAGCTTCGACCTGTTTATAGACCCCAATAAACTCTAATAGTTCCTCGTTCCAATTATCAGCTCTAAATGCAAACGCATCGAAACCAATATCGAAGCCCGTGTCGCATCATTAGCGTCGACTATTCATTTTCGAATACCTAGATTTGCCTCGACACGGCGCCAGATATATTTAACTTCACAATTAAATCACAAACTCCCAGTCTGTACGCGTTGGGAAAACAGTTTCTCGTTGGATAATCCTGGAAACGATACGCGCGAGGAAAGAGGAGGAGGGCAAACTCATTAGAGGGTCTTAGAAGCTTTTACTTATCAACTACGGTACGCGTTTCGGTGAAATTCCGAGTTAAAAGCGTAGGAAGCATTTCTCTTTACGGCATTATTGTGTAGCAGGTCATTGGGCCATAGAGAATCCAAAGATGGCCGGAGCGGATTCAGCGCGAGGAAATCAAATGTGCGTGAAATTATCGGATCTCTATTCCCTTTTTTTTTTTTCGTTCTTTCACCGCGAGGAATTAATTCGCGTCGCGATTCACTGCATTCGCGTGGTAACGATTTTTCTTTTCTTCCATAAAAGCCTTGCTGCGTCGTTAACCGTACATGGAAGTAACCGCGGGGCCAGCCATTATTGGTTGGTACATTTTTCTTGATTATTTTGAAAATTTCTGAGTGGAAAAATTTTTTATTTGTTCGTAATATGTTTCAAAATTGTGGAAAAATTGTCTTCTATGAAAGATTATTGTTATACACGGGGCCAATGTAATAACGATAATACATTTTGGAGTTATCATAAGAATTTTCTGGAATGCAATATTAACTCTCCGCATTAATTCAAATTGAATGCACGTTGTTGATCTATTTTAGTTCCATACTGTATGAATTCATAACAAGACCGAGTAGGTAGGATATCGATTCGTTCATGTATTATAGTTCTATCATAATTATTATGTAAATAATTTATGGGTCTACGTCTTTATGAAATGTTCTTTTCATTCTATATACATTTTATATGGAAAGTACTGACTCGGTGTGGCTTGAAAACTCTAAATCACCTTGTACAGCGTATGTACTTCAACCTGTCATACATATCCCCTAAATTCATCTTTAATTCTTTATACTGTATGTAATAAAACCTCTGAGCCCTAACTCATATCTGAAGTGGAGATATTCCTCACGTCATGGGTGTTGCAGTGGTTTAACCACCCACATTATCCATCCTACCAACCTCTAAAAAATATTTTCTGTGTCTCCAAAACATGCTACCATGAGAACCTCGAACCTGTAGGTTGTACCCAATTCCAGGGATAAATTCCCAAAGAGGGTATACTTTCAAATACAACAGATTGCTTCAAGTATATACCTTCTTACAAAGGCCAATCAAAACTGAAATATACCAATGAATCAATTAGTAAATAGAATTTAAAAGAGTCTGACCGTTCTCGGTGCGTTCCTGCTTGTCAGGAGACCTCGTGGACCTGGTGGAGTGTCTCAGGGCCGCCTCGAAGTCGCCCACGACGTCGCTGAGGTCCATGGCTGGCGAGTCCAACGGATACCCTTGCCTCTCCTGCGTCGACCTCGACGTAGTGGACAGACCGTTTGTCGTGGCCGGTTCCTGAGGTATTTTGGGTAGTTCGGTCTCTATTCCTCCGAGGGCAGGACTCACCTAATGGAAAGATTAGAAATAAACAGGAATCTTCGACCTTCTTCGACTCCTACCGATCCTCCAAGTGTCCATTGTGCTCATCGCCAGGTCTCTGCCAAAGGAAGAGCGTTCGCAGAGTTGAAAATCGCGCTGAAAAGCGACAAGAAGCGTCTTTCGCGATTCGAAGTTCATCGAACCGTGGAAGCATCGAAGCAGCGATTTTATAATGAACCGAGAGACAGAGGAACATCTTAATTAACGCAAGGGAAACGAAAATGAACGCTCCTCCCTGATCACGGCAAGATCCACTCGTCTAGAACGGTTTAATTATGGAATCGAGCGATCAATTACCAGACCCAGGAGAACCTCCATTGACTGGCATTGCCTTCGACGTTCCCTTTTCTTCCGTCTCTCGATGCTGGATCGGTCGCCCGCGCTTCCTGCGGCCACCGCCTCGCAGTAACGCACGAAATCCAGGTCTATGTGGTAGCCATAGGGACAGCAGAGACACTTGGAGCGCGTGGGGCCGGAAACGTATGCCTGCGTCCCCACTGAGGACCAAAAAACATAAGAGAACTTTGGTTACTAGAGAAACAACATCGAAAATGATTAAACAATGAGTTGTTATAGTTGGGATGGTGTCTGGACATTTGTAGAATTTTTATTTTCAAATGAGCCCTTGTTATGAAAATGGTCTGAGGCAAAAATTAAAATTAAAAAAAGAAAAAAAAATGAGTTTATCAGTTATTTTGCATTTTAAACTAAATTAATTCGATGTAATTTTTTTTCAAGATATATACGCTACTTCCATAATTATGAGCACGAATGTACTTTGGTAAGAGTTGGTGCTAGATATTTTTCCAATGAAGAGGATACTTTATGAGTTTGTTTAGGAGTAACTGCAAGAATTCATTTGCTCGTACTACCTACAATAAGATGCATATCTACTGTCTTCTATAAAAAGTCGTTATTGCTGCCTGAACCACATCTTGATTAATAAACCTTAAGCTAACAGGAGAGTCTTAATAAATTCTTAATAATTGTATAGTAAATTGTATTCAAATTAGTTTTTGTGTACCAAGCTTGCAATTTTTTATGGGAGGCTCACAGAAGTGATATTGTAATAACAATAATAATATGTATATGTTGTCGTCTGTTTGACTTAACAATTCACAAGAGGTTCACAAAGCTGATACTGTAATAACAATAGCAATTTAAAATAAATGGTTCCTGTACGAATACTTATATATATATGTTGTCTTCCGTTTGATTTAATGTACCACAAGTTCTGTCTCCTTCTATACCGATAAGCCACAAAGCCATTCAATCTACTAACGATACAAATTGCCTCATATTAAACACGACACGAAGGGATGAAACGAGTGTCACCTAATTAGGTCGTTCAATTCGTTCTGTCATGCTCTACAAATTGAAGAATGGGAACAGGTTTACCAATTCGTCATCCAGAACCTATTCAGCGACAGCGTGCTTCAATTATCGCTCCTATTTCGATTTAGATGAAAATAGAAGAGAGAGATCGAAGGAGAGACGTGTCTTTCTGCGATCGACCTGAGAGAAAGGATCTATCTTTGGATGTTTAGATCGATTGTAGTTCATCGCGAGCGGCTGATTGTTCGAGGGTAACGACCGGCGCTCAGCGTAAACCGAAATATGTTGTAACCATTGGCGACCATCCAGAGGCACGGTAATAATAATCTGGCAAAGTTCGTTAGCCGGGGACGCGTGGGGATCCCATTTACGTGTCATACAGGACTGCTCATGCTATCGCGACGTACGTGGCAATGACTTAATGAACCCCTCTTCGACGGCAGATCGAGCGAACCGCGCTGCGTTTGATCTACGATACGGTGTTGTTGATGATCCAGAGCTGGTAGAACCCTTGTGTACTATTGGACTACTTCGGTTGAATGGGTTTGTTACTTATCAGTAGACTGCGGTTTTTTGGGCATTCGTAGGGAATTTTAATGGACAAGAAAGTATAAAATGTGCACAGTATGTTCAATGATGTAAAAAGATAATGAAGGTAATGTTCATATTGTAATATTTACACAGTAAAATAAATTGCTATTTAGGTTCAACTTTTGCAGGTGTGTTTGCAAAGATTTTATTTTGTATGAGGTATAAGAGGGATGGATATCTTATATTGAGATTGATATCATTATATCAAATAGAAGACAACATATATATATATATATACATATACATGTATATAAAAATATTCATATATGTGGAAGGTTTTTAAAAATTTAATAATACCATTACCCCATGTGTATAGATGTTAGTGTAGAAAATTGAATGACTCTCTAATAAACCTTGAAACAGAGTCCAACATGCACAAGTACACACGTCCATGCATACAGAATTTTTGCAAGAATCATAGAATTAAGAATGAGAAGTGTATTATAATATTGCAAAAGGCTTGCAAGTTTCACGATTGACTGATAAACTACTCCCTAAATATAAAGACAAACACATACATTCACAAATACAAATGAACTCCTATTTCAGATCATTGATAGTTACACCTAGCTATTCAAACGAAAATTCAATTTTCCACTACGTATTTAATAAAAGTAAACAAGAATTTTATAAATAGTCTAATGATCCAATTAATTAAACTGTTAGCTCTCCCAACAACGAAACTAATAAATTCGATTCCTTCTTTGATTCGACAGACAATTATATTCTATCTACTAATAAAATCACGTCTCAATCACTCTCTGAATCAACCTATACCTGATCGTTCCATGCCGATAATTTCTCCGGATAATTATAGCCACCTGGATCGGAGCTTATGGCAACCAGCTAATAATGCGCTGTCGCGACTAACCCCGTGCAGTCGGAAGAGCCTTTGCGCGGATTTCCGTGAAGTTTTAATTCAGGACGGGGTTCCGATTGCTTCGTTACTCGGCCCGTTTGCCGAGGCAATCTTTTTTATCCGGTTCGAAGATTCCGCGCACGGAGCCGTGTCTTTATTAAATTACACCCGACGTTCCGCCGTTATATATTATTTAACAATTCAACGTCCACGAGGCGTTCATAAATAATGGTTTCGTCGGATGGAGACCGTGCACGCGATCGATGAGCGTTATATCTTTCAACCGCGAGCTGCGCTTCCCAACGAGTCGCGTCCCGATGCGCCTGAGGATAGATAACCTGATTTACTTGCCAACTCTTGATACCTGTTATCTGCCACGACTTCGTATCGACGCTGTGATTTATGGCATTTTCTATTGGTGCTTCAGTAACGCTTTGAGGGAAATTTAACTTTCCTTTTAAATCAGTGTACAGTGTATATATGATTGTTTTGATGGTACGCTTGGGAATTTTTTAAACAAATGTTAGACCGATGTTAATTCTGTGCTTGGAGTTCAAGTACAAATCTGTCATTTTGATCGGTCTAATTATCAAACTTCCAAGGCCTCAACCTGATGGAAATTATAATTTTTTTTATATATACGAAGTTCAGAATAAATTTTGATTATTGCTGTGCCTCTATCAGATTACGAGGTCTACTTAACAATTATTATTTTATTATCTATTATTATTGCAACTATTACGTAACTGGGAAGATGACAAGTTGTATGGATTTTCTTTATAAATAAATGGTAGGTTTGGATTAAAAACGCACAAAATTAATTTCTACAACTGATATGCTCAATCGGTTTATGAATTAAACAAATGCTCGTACCCGATTCTACCAGCATTTTCGTTTTAAATAATAATAGCAAAAGTACATACGCGTACGTCATTATTCTCAAAAAGGTTAATATCATAATTGCAGATTGCATATTCTACCTCGATCTACTTCATTGGAAACCATTTTGAAAAACTAATACTTCGCATAGAAGAACGTGAATGCAAATTTTTTGTTTTGAAAGAAAATAATATACTCACCGTTTCCGTTGAAAACGCGGGCCGAGGGTACGACGGTCAAAGCCATTTTTCGTTATCGTGTCCAATTCAGCTCACCGTTCAGGGCATATTCAGAATCCTGAAAGCAAAAAGTCCCACGGCTTTGTTTAGCACGAGCAGCACAGAAGAATCGATTTGCGCGAGTAACAGCCCGTTGGGCGCACACGTTAGATTAAAAAAAAAAGTAATTAATACGCTAAAGAATTTCGTAAAACTCTCATTTAACAAATCCTTCCAAACCTTTTGCAAATAATTAAATCACGAAGGGAAGGTTAACACGTTCGAAATAGTTTTCTCCCTTAAATTGATTCTACTATCAGAGAAAATGAAGGACGCAGCTTTTAACCCCGCAACCCTAATACGTGGCAGTTTCCCAAGATCCTCAAAATCCCGAAGAACTCATCCTGACACGATTCTGCGCCGGAAACGGCAGTAAAAATACCATTCGGTCGACGATACCTCCTCGCGGAACAATTAAAGTTTGGCGTTGGCGACGTGCGGCGAGGAGGACGCGTTGTCGTCAGACCAGAAATCCGGGATACGGAATTAGCCTCAGGACTCCGTGGAAATCGTGCTTAAAACTCGACCAAGACAACCGTGAAAGGCTACGGTGGGATGTTTCGTTTGCGACTCCTCCGCGGTTCCCCAGCCGACCCCTCTCCCGCCCGTCTTCCCCCCTTTTTTTTTCCTTTTTGGTCAATTACGGAAGGCGAGCTGGGAAGGAATTCTTCGAAGTTAATTGGTTTTCCGCGGTCGTTTCCACGAGTTCTTTAGCGCTTTATTAGAACCGAGAGGCTTGAGAGATTTCCGCAGGGCGAGTAATTGACGGCGATCGCGACCCAAGATCTTGCGCGAAGGAATACGACGTTTGACGCGATCCTGAGGATAGACATGGGTGTAACGAACGCCTAATGAAATTACGCGATACTGAGAATTTACTCGATGCAATGTAGATGAACGAGTCGAGTGGTTTGTAGAGCTGAGACTGATAGAGTGATTTATCTGTTGACTTTTTGGGAATTTATTCTGAGTGAAGGGTAGATGTAATACTTTCGAGACTTAGAGGGTTCTTTTGGCATGGTTTTGTGGTGCTAAAAATATTTTTGTAGGAGGAATTAAATGAATTATGTGGGAAATATTAGGCCACTGCGAGGGAAACGATATATAGAGCTGGCACTCGAGTGATTTAATTCTTGAATCTTTGGGAATTTATTCTGAATGAAGGGCAGATGTAATACTTTCGAGACTTAGAGGGTTCTTTTGGCATGGTTTTGTGGTGCTAAAAATATTTTTGTAGGAGGAATTAAATGAATCATGTGGGAGATATTAGAGCAAGGGAAATAATCTGTAGAGCTGACTCTCGAGTGATTTAATTCTTGAGTCTTTGGGAATTTATTCTGAGTGAAGGGCAGATGTAATACTTTCGAGATGCATAGGGTTCTTTTGGCATGGTTTTGTAGCGCTAAAAATATTTTTGTAGGAAGAATAAAATGAATAATGCCTATGGTACTGTTAAGCCAATGTGAGAGAAACTATAGAACAAATATCTTCACTTTGAGTTTCAACGTTTGGAGTGCTCACTATGAAATTATCTGAAAGGCCTCTCTAGAGCATGTTGCATTCATCTCTTAAATGCTGCGTCAAATTTCACTCGAACGCCCTAATTTCGACTGCAGGCTCCCACGACAGTATAATTAATTCTGTCTGTTTCGAACGTCAGCGATGGATTCTGAAAAGCCGCGGTCGGATCAAAATCAACTGACCGCTCAAGGCCATTCGGGATTCAACCCCGACACGTCGTTCGACTGTCACGTTGCTCCATCTCTCGTCTCTTCGTGGAAACCTGCGAGCACACAATTCCTATCTCTCACGCAGAAAGGTAAACTGACGTGACGCAAAAGAGGAAATTGCGTCTGACAGGAATCACGTTTGGACGGGCCTTTGGATCGGCCAATTGAATTTAAGGGGGCTTTCGATATTGAAAACGCTCCAAAATATCGTATTTCCTGCATTCTCTAAATCTTAAGTTGCTTAAAAAATATTTCTAAAATATTTTGAATCACAAAACATTCCCTCCAAAAAATGTTTATCTCACAAAATACTGTATATATCTAAATGTAAAATTCATCCGTGGTTATCTCTTACGATTTCTAAATCTTGAATAGTTTCAACAGTTTCCCAAATATTTAAAATTACTTAAAACATGCCCCAGAACACTGATTATCTCATCAAATACTTTCAAAATTAAATTTCATCTGTGACTATCTGCATCCTACAATAAAAATAAATGCTCTTAAAACGAAATTTGTAATTTATTACAACACCCAAGATTCCTCCTTCATTATTTTTTTTTACCCACTCCCAAGAACATGAGAAACACCCACTTGAAATTTCAACGGGCTCGATTCTGTACCTTTCCCTGCACAAAAATTTAAAGCATCCCGTGTTTTCGTGTCTGGAAAGGTGAAAGTCCCCTGAACCGTAGCTTCGACGTCCATCCAGGCCCTTTTTAATCCTTGGCCTGAAAACTTCGCGCGGGTGTACGTGATACATTTACCAAACGAATCGTCCCGAAAAGCAATTAAGATTCACGTTGCGATCACCCGAAGGAACTCTTTCTTCGCAGGGCGATTGAGGGGACCCTTACGTCGAACACGTAACGACGCATTTCCTCCTTTCTCCTCCTTTCCATCTCTGATTTTTAACGAGCCGGCAGTGTCTGTTCGAAATTCGATTATCGTAATATAACAAGCCGTACACGATGTTACACGTGTGTCGTCGCGTTTCAACCGACAGACGGGTAACGATGTACATCAGAGACCAGGGGCCATTTTAGTTGAATAATAGACGAGAAACAGAACTAAAGATGGAAGATAGCTTTCACAAGCAATGAAATATTTATGTACGATATTATAATGATATAAAACGTATGTTAACGTAGAACATGGTAATTAGAATTTGTTATGGATTGTGATATTGAATTATTTTATTCGTTCAATCGTGTATAAATATCAATATTTATATCGTGTAATACATTATTAATATATTATACTGATATATCGTATATTATATATAGTATGTAATTGAATAATGAATGAAAATAATAAAATATTACAATCTATAATCTAAATTCTGATCAATTCTGAGACTACATCGATTGTTCATCTTTTATTTGATATATGAAATTTTTATCTAGATACGAAGATGGCTGACCTATAGTCTACACAAGGACAAGTTCTAAGTCTCGCAAGCGTTTTTCAACGGGACTGGTATTCACCTCACGAGCGAGGGTTACTTCTTCGAATCGGAGTCCTCGCAAAATGGAAACTTGCGGCTCATTGCGTATGGAGGTTGATGTAACCATTGCCTCGGACCTCGGAGACGATCACCACTCTCTCAAAATGTAGAATTTTCCGTTACTATTGCCTACGATTAAATAACAAACTATGTACAACCAAGTAGAAAATATTGAAATGAAAATATGTTCCAAATACTTTTATATATTCCATTCTGCTCGTGAATCACAATTAAAAAAGTCTGAAAACGGCGTCAGTTAATCAACTACATATATCTTTTACCGTGACGGAATTTATACGTATGATTTATGAAACGATACGTCGCGGATGGATTTTCACTAGATTTAAATAACGTTTATTTCGCGGCGATGACACGCGCGTGTGACATAACGAAACTAGTCGGTGATAAATGTTATCTGGCGTCGCTGGCAGTGTGCGCGTCATTTGTAACCATTCGCTGATAAAACGAGCGGTGTTGTAAATATTTAACGCGATTTGTCATTGTTCCGTTTCGTGTACTCTCGAACTGTTCCCTTCGAACCCTTCGTTCGAAAGCTTGACTTGCTAATTCCAGTCACGAACCCTACGTGACTATGTATGTTTAGTTTTGTAGCAGGGGCGAGAGAGAATATTTATTTATGATAGGTAAAAAGAATGCAGGAAAGATATAAAAGAATCAATTGCTTTTCAGAAGTTATTTCTTCGGTACAAATTTTTAGTTTTGGGTGTCAAAATGGCAGAAGTTTTGCTATTTCAAAGATATTATTGGCTTGATTACTGTGAGTAATTATAATGTATTATAGCGTAATTGTTTA
>NC_071978.1:22836078-22849891 GCF_026283585.1 Hylaeus volcanicus | reverse complement strand
TTATAATGTATTATAGCGTAATTGTTTATATTGCAAGAGAGAAATACCTTATATTGATGTATTAATAAATGAGGAGGATAACATAAATAAATAAGGCACGTTCTCGTGTTCCTTTTATCTACAGATTACGGTAACAATGCTGATAATCAAGGTGATAAAATCCACTTTGAAATAGGAGCATGAAACTTAGAATTAACCTTGTGAAGAGCTGTACTTGTTACTCGATGGTATACTAAATTTAAAAATAATCTATGACACTTTGAAGAATGTATGAAAGCTCGAGATGGATGAAAGAGGGTGCACTGGAGAAACGAATGAGGAACTGACTAATAAATATTCATCAAACACAATCTATCGATAGACAAGGACCTATTAACTCAGATTGACAGCACTGCACATCAAAATTGGCCCACCTGAATCGCCCCTATTGTATTGTCTGTCATTCCAAATGAATGCGGATTCTATGCATTTATGACGTACAGTAATACGGAATATTACAAAAAATATACATCGTATATGTTGAACATATTCTAAATTAATATGACAATATTATTATTTCGTTTTGCATAAATGTATATACCTCTTGGTTACGTTGTACTGCGGATTCTATGCATTTATGACGTACAGTAATACGGAATATTACAAAAAATATACATCGTATATGTTGAACATATTCTAAATTAATATAACAATATTATTATTTCGTTTTGCATAAATGTATATACCTTTTGGTTACGTTGTAGAATTAATATCACGATATTGTTATTTAGTTTTGCATAGGTGCACATACCTCTCGGTCATGTTTAGAATCCATACATTACATTAGTCTGCACCTTACATTAGTCTTACATTAGTCAGTCATAAAATCTTCGGTCTACAAACGACAGATCCCAGCCACTCTCCCGACACCTCTCTTCAACTCTCGTCCCTCGAAATTTTCCATGCGTTCGACTCTTAAACAACGTTAACAAATCCCGTTTTCGTAACGGCACGAGCCAGTGGTTCCCAATTTCCATTGTTTTCGCCGCGAGCTACGTCACACGCGAAATAACGAAGGGAATTGCGACTCACGTGCAGTACAGGGATGCCCCGAGGAGGAGAACAGCGTCGTTGAATGGAAAGTAAAGTCAGCAGCTCTCCGGTGCTCGGCGAACCGGTGGCCTAATTCCAGAAAACGAAGCCCCGTAGCGAGGCGACGAGTCCGACGTGTTCCGATCGTTGCATAAAGCGATTTCGAGGAACGAAATTCCCGATAGGTTTAGGCGCGATGTAAAGCCGCGAGCGTGAAATCAGTACACGGTGCCGATGGCGTGCTAAATGGATCGATACGCGGCCACGCACCGAGCTGATAAGCCGCGGAGGCACTGATAGCGGCCGTCATTGTCCCACCCGCGCGCCTATTTAACCGACGATCACCGGAGAGGACCTACGCGTACACAGGCGTCCTGTGTTCTCGAAAATTGCCCCACAGGTGCCCATCAACATCGACCTTGGTCCCTTTGATCGACTGGGCTGGTTCCAGTCGGCCTCCAGGGCTTGGATTGGCCCTGGAACCTGTTGCTCTGTATTGGATGGCGACCTGTAGGTCGAGCAATCAGTCATCATAGGATGACAGCTGACCTGGAGATGGGAATTGGATGTATTGGGAGAGTTGAATAGATTTGGGAGAAGGCTTGCCTACACGTGATAACATTTCTGAAAAACTGTAAGCTAAGGGTATAAGTATTGTAATTTAAGTCTGGGATCATCAAGTTTACTCACGAGTAGCGATAGTTTAACACGTTGACTGCCAAACGAATATTCTTGGAAATTTCTGCTAAGATTAAATATTATTTAGACTGTTGAAGTCTACGAAATCAAACATTTATCGTGGTATTTATTTTCGTAACTACATCGAAATTTGTGAATTTCATTTAGATTCGTCTCCTATGATGTCTAATTTTCAGAATTAATCTTTTTAGTTCTTGAGTGAAGAACACTGTCACCCATATATGGGTGACATGGCGGTCGACGTGTTAATGTACGAACCATTGTAACAAGTTAATTATGTCCTTTCTTACTTCTTGTACTCGAGTTTTATAAATCTCCATTGAGATTTAAAATAAATAAATAAAAAAGAAGTAGATTTGAAGGACTATGTATTGTTTTGTTTTGTTTTGTTTTGTTTGATATAATTGAGATTTCAGACGGTGATCTAAGGGGGTTGGAAAAGGAATTTTGGTTGGCGAATATCGGTTAAGGAGGAAGAAAATGACTGGGGTATTATTAGGTGCATTGTAGTTTGATCAATGTTTTATATAGAAGATTTCTTATTAGGTGGACTGGAAAGTAATGTCGTTTCTGCGAATGTCAATTCTTATTTATCAGCTCCTTGATTTTTATCGATCTGGTATTAAGTATTTGCGCACTAGATTGCAGAGAGCTGTTGACAAGGAGAGTGATTACATAATTGATTAAAAATAGAAACTTATTAAGAATTTATTTGACTTTGATGTCAAGGAAATGATATTACTTTTCGGTCCGTCTAATATATAGATGTTTGTTGGTGATTTCTATGCGAATGAATGAATGAGTGTCTGATTAAATTTATTCGGAAAAAGAATTTTTTGTTTGTTGAAACTGATCTAGGAACAAGGAATATGACTAGGGCACTAGTTGGACAAATGTTTCGCTAAAAATGTGCTACATCATATTTCTTATTCTTATACAACCGAATGTATGTCAACTCTTGTTTACCATCTGATGCTATCTGATGAAACTCACCCACTATCTTCCAATTCTAATAACTCTCAATCAACTTGTTCACTAACAACAAACAATCGATCCCAAATACGAAATATGCGCCAGAATCTCTAAATGGTTTCGTAACCTAGGCTCACTTCATCTCCCTATCATCCTAAAGTAATATCTCAAGAATTCTATTACCACCATCTCCTCTGTCTCCTCTCGACTATTTCCAGCTAACTACAAATTGCGACGCGTCAACCTAATTGCACAAGCCCCCTGCGTGGGTGTCCCCGTCCAAGGCGCGGGATGATCTGGAAGATATAAGAAACAACAGGTGAAAAAACCTCCAAGGCAGCCAGACGTGAGAACAAAGCCGTCCACGATTACACAGAAATAATTGTTTCTTATTACGTCTCTTTCCACGAACGGAATTATCACGTCTGCGTCTCTACCGTGTTTCTCCGCATCGATCTGGCCGAGAGAAATTCATTCGAAATTAAAAACCATCTCTCGTGGCACCGAATAACACGAGAAAAAACATTTCCACGCATTTCATCGCTAAAAGGGGATTGGTCGCTACAAAAGGAACAGAACTGTCGAGCTCTTTCGATCCGTCGCTTTTGCGTAGTCCATTTTACGGTCGCAGACCATCAACGTCGACTCGGTCTCCGGGGAGAAAATATCATTTTTCGCTTTGCTGAATGGAGAGAGGAAAACGCGGAGAAACGAGGGAAAGGACAGGAACGTTTCCACGCGTCCTTGCCGGGCTAATGTCCTTGCGTGGTCACTTTCATCCTCGGCCGATCGTTATCGTCAGGAAATTATCTCGTTAGACTGCCTCGAGTCGAGCAGTGGGATTGGCGGTGGGATTGATGCGATTATGTGTATATTGGTGATACTACGTCGACGAGATGCTGCAGCAGTTAACCCGGCGGGGCGTGACATTTATTTTTGGCTTCGAAGAGCATGTTTCTTGGACGTTTATAGATGCATTCATGGTTATTACACGCGGTTATTAGATGGAGCTATTAGACGTCTCCTAAAAAAAAAAACATTATGCATGGATTCTGAAAGATTTCCTCTGTGGATTTTTCAAGTATCGTCTTTGATGATGTTATTTGCATCGTTGGACAGTCTATGTATTGTAGATTTTCATTGAATAAATTGTTTCAGGAAGCACTTATTCTTCCAAGAATATTGCACGCAAATTAATTAATTTTCTGTGGAAGCTTTTAAATTTTCCCATGAGTAAACGTTGTAAAATTTCCTTCGTGGATTTTTCAAGTATCATCATGATGATGTTATTTGCATCGTTGGGCAGTGCATTTATTGTAGATTTTCACTGAATAAATGGTTTCAAGAAGTGCTTTTAAATTTTCCCATAAGTAAACGTTGTAAAATTTCCTTCGTGGATTTTTCAAGTATCATCATGATGATGTTATTTGCATCGTTGGACAGTCTATGTATTGTAGATTTTCATTGAATAAATTGTTTCAAGAAGCACTTATTCTTCCAAGAATATTGCACGCAAATTAATTAATTTTCTGTGGAAGCTTTTAAATTTTCCCATAAGTAAACATTGTAAAATTTCCTCTGTGGATTGTTAAAATATTGTTTTGATGATGTTACTTGCATCAGTCTATCTGTTGTAGATTTTCATTGAACTAAATTCTTCCTTTTTAATATGCCTACATCTATCAAAAGTACTATGCATTTTAATGTATAATATGTTTAATTTGCAAGCTATTTGCAAATGAACATGACATTACTGTACTAGATTGTGAACAAATGCACACGATTAAATAGCCTGGTGATCCTCTTTGCCAGTTTAAATCCTTTCAAAAGGATTCCACCCTGAAGAGCTAGAAAGTCCCTGATGCGTCCACAGCGAAAATCCTTCGCCACCTCCACGATTAAATTCCCATTATCGCTTTGAATTGTCGTCTACTCGAAACCAAAAAGCACAAATCCACCCTGAAAAGGTAAACAGAGTCTACGACCAAAATCCTCGAGGTTCCACGATTAAATTTCCCAAATATTCCACAGAAACACCACCACGAAATTCGCGGTTGCTCCGATCCTCCTCATCGGTTTGAATCGTTATTTACTCGTAAAACAAAGAAAAGGATTTCACTCTGAAGAGTTAAACAGGGATTCGGTATGGTCCACGGCGAGAATGCTCCAGCACAGTAGCTTCTGCTTCGCTTCCATGGCGATCCTCCGAAGCGGGGTCGTACAATAAGCCGTAAACAATAGAACAATCGCGCAACAATCGCTCGATGCGTTATGAAGTCTCATTGCTAACAGCGAGACGCGTCGATGCGTTTCCATGGAACGGTCACGGTCCCCATTGTTCGAGCAATTTGTTCCCAGCTTTATTTACGACGCCGCGATGTTGCTGGAATCCGCTGTTTGGAGGCGAAGTGACACTGGGACATTGTTATCGAGGGGATAGAATCTCTTCGCGGCTTGTTACTCTCGCTCACTGTTCTAATTAACGCTGCCGAACTAATCGTGACAATTTATACGAGCATTTGTTTCTATACAACTGAAACATATTTTTGTTGAATTTAAACAAACGCTTCTTTTCCCAATTTTGCCAAATTCACGAATCCCATGCAGATTTATTTTCTTTAGCGTTTCATCTTCAGAATTAATTCATTTCATTTCTTAGTGAAAAGTCCAACGTATGGGTGACGTGACGATCAATGTGTCAATCTAGAGTTACTATTTTCCTCGGTTCCTTCTGTACGAGTTTCTGATTCCTCTCGAAGTTTATTTTACATCTTAATAGAAATAGAATTGAACCCTAAATGAAAATATGTCTTCATACTTCGTGTCTTTGCAGTCGTGCACATTATTACAAATTTTCCCATATTTGAATTTCCCATAAATGCATAAACATCCACAGTCTAGTTACTACCTTTCTCGGTTCTTTCTCTACGACTTTAATATCCAAGTGCTGCAAGACACTACCATTGACTTCAAGTATTTATCCGACCCTGACCCTAGTTTAAATTCCATCCGAACAGATAAACCCACAGATTATGCACGCGATATCATTGCTCCACAGCAATTGCCACGTGCGATCATCCCGCGGCACGCGTATCTGGAAAAGCGTCGAGCAATTTGTCGCCAGCGGTCGTTCCAGCTGACTCGAAACACCACACGTCGTGTTCATGCTCAATCTCGACTTATCACCAAACCAGAGACAGGGGGGGGGGAGGGGGAGGTAACCATGCGGTTAGGTGTATGATTTACACGCGGCCGCGGAGGTTTAAGTGCTTCCTCCGCGATGTTGCCAGAGATCCTCCCAGGGGGCCCCCCAGCGTTTAATCTCCATCAGGACGCGTCCTTCTCGTCATCTCAGCGGGCCCTTTGACTGCACGTGACTTTTTATCTTGCCAGCTTCGACCACCTACTATTTATACACTCGCGAGTTACTAGCCGCCCGGGGTTAATATTACCCTTTGGAAGAGGAGAGAGACAAATGGAGAAGGAGGCAGTTGGAGCAAGGTGGAATCGAGGCAGAAGAAAAACAGGCGATTAATCGTCACTTTCTCGAGTGATACTTTTATATATCGGTGGGATTCGCTTTTTAATTACGCGATGGAGGGGCAATTATGCGAACTTGAGGTGTGCAAAGGCGTGGGAGGATGTACGTTGACATCGAAGGCCTGTTTGATTATTCTCGTGTGAGGAGGGGGATGCTAGGTTTTTGTGGTCGATATCGGGGATTTTGGTGGAATCTAAGCCCGTATAGTTGTTGTTTATATAGAAATAGGGGGGGTTTAAGTCATCATTTTGCTGGTTTTTGATCCTGGTAATAAAGAAAAGAATGAAAATCAAAATCATTCTTTCGATATTCCTCCCTCACAATTCCCGTGTGAGGAAGATGTTAGGTCCCTTTTGTGGTCGATATCGGAAATTTTCTTGGAGTCTAAGCCTGTAAAGTTGTTGTTTAGACAGAAATAAGGGGAGTTTAAGTCATCATTTTGCTAGTTTTTAATCCCGATAACAAATAAAAGAATCAACGTCAAAAATAATTCTTTTGATATTCCTCCCTCACAATTCTCGTATAAGGAGACGGACGTTAGGTCCCTTCTGTGGCCGATGCCAGGGATTTTGGTGGAATCTAAGCCTGTATAGTTGTTGTTTATATAGAAATAGGGGGGGTTTAAGTCATCATTTTGCTGGTTTTTGATCCTGGTAACAAATAAAGGAATCGAAGTCAAAAATAACTCTTTTGACGTTTCTCCCTCATTGAGACTCATCTTCACAATCCCACATGCGTTTTTCATTCCCACATGCGTTTTTCATTCCCACGCGTGACAAATCATTCGCCATTTTTTCTTCAAGCACCGGGTGTCCTGAAACTATCCCAAATTCATCGAGATCTTACGCACGCGCGGTGTTTGTCCAGCAAACAGACGAGAACGACACGAGAGTGTCGGTGCTTTGCGACGATCATTGAGAAAACGTGGGCGGCGCCAAGGCGCTTCGGAAATCTGTGAATCGTAAATTTTATTTACACTTCCCGCGCTTTGACTCGTTCGAGCAATGTTCTAAAACGAAACGGTCTTTCTTGCGGAGAGCTTGGGAAACTTTATAGCTCGCGGTTCCTCTGAATTGACCGGGATCGTTTACTTTTTATTTTTTTTCTTATTTTATGTCTAAGATGGAAATTGATTTTGAATTATTTTGAGACACTTTCTAAGGGGTAGTTTTAAAATTATTGATGAAGTGTCTGTCTCTTTTGATGGCGACAAAAATTGCTGGAAACCTCTTTTTTTCATTAGAATTCACTAAAATTGATGTGGGATGTAAATTAATCTCTCGCGATGCAAAGTGATTTATTAATCATTTTAGAGACCTTTTAAGGAGTCCCAGCCTTGGAGATACATGGATAGATTTTTGATGCTTGACGTCACCTGTATTTTTGAAGTTATTAATAGACTAGTTCGTGTTCGTTTTGATGGGGACAAAAATGAATGACGATCCTTTCCCTACAAGTCTCTACCAGAATTCACTCAACTAGATTTTAGAACTGACCTTTACGATGTCCCAGCTTTGGTGCTACGCGAATAGATTCTCGATGCCTGACGTCATCTATTTTTTCAAATTTATCAATAGACCAGTCTACGACCCTTTTGACGTGGACTAAAATTAATAGCAATGCTCTCGATCCTTTCCCCACATGTCTCTGCTACAATTCGCTCGCGTAGACTTCAGAACTGACCTTTGAAACGTTGTTCCTGTATCAAGTATGTGTATTATAGCTAACAGTTTTGCGATTGCGTGGACTATTTCTCGTTGAACTGGTTCCAGCTAGTTTCGTCATGCTCTTAAATAATAAACTTGATTAATTTATCAGTACACGAACTGATATCCTGTAATCTGCGCATCATTCTCGATTACTTCTCCCATTTATCAACATTATTATGATTCATAAACATTAGTCGAACATTAATATGATAAACTAGATATTGATATCTTTGATATTCCCCAAGCTTTATTTTCCCCTGATTTTATTTTTCACGATAAAATAGCTTCAGTTTCAAGCGTACCTAAAAAATTCAACGAAGGGATGCTTCAAGGGGTCCTGGAGATTGCTCCAAGGACCAAGAGGTTGGATGCTGCGTGTTGAAATGATCACAGACCCTACCGAGTGGCTTACAGTAAATATAATGCACGTTATCTGCGGTCGTACGCGCATTCAGGCTTTTCTCAATGAACGTACGACGAAAATACCGCGGCCGGGACCGGATGGCGACCAAAACCATAACGTATTTTTGTCATCTTCTTAGCCCGACGTCCGTGTCTCTCTTTCTCCGCGCGTACAAAAACAGGAAATACTTTTTGCCCGTTGACAGAAAACACGAGCGAATAGGACGGACAGGGAACCGAGACCTCCCAATTATTACGCCGAGGGACGCTCAATTCTTTCAAGATTTACGCATCGTCTACGGGATGATATATCACAGGAATATTCAAGTGTAATAAATTTTTTTGAAAAGGGGTGGCTGAATAAGTGGGTCAAATGTAATCATAAGTTAAATTGAACTTGCAATGGATCACTGATGGCTCAAAAAATGAAAGAAGTAAACAGTATATGCCAAGATTCAAATCTGTACCATAACTTGGGGTGCGAGGGGGGAGGAGGAGATTAAAAGGCTAGAGTTCAAAATTTCTAAATAATTTTCTGTGTATAATAATTTAGGAGAATATGTAATTTTCGATTTTTGTTCTTCAAATCCTCTCCAAGCTGAAATACTGTTACCTATTAGTTACATTTTTTTCTAAGGCCACATTTGCACCCCGTCCAGGGGGCACATTCAGCTCCACCTCTCGTACAATACTCAAAGCATCGCATTAAATTCAAAACTTGGGGTGCAGGAGGAAACCTTAAATTAAATTGGACTTGCAATGGATCACTGATAGCTCAAAAAGTAAAAGAAGAAAACGGTATATGCCAAGTTTCGGATCTGTACCTTAACTTGGGGTGCGAGGGGAGTGGTGGAGATTAAAAGGCTAGAGTTCAAAATTTCTAAACAATATTCTATGTAATAATATAGGAGCATATGTAATTTTCGATTTTTGTTCTACAAATCCTCTCCAAGTTGAAATACCGTTACCTGTAAGTAAAATTTTCTCTAACGCCTTATTTACTCCCCATTCAGGGGACTTATTCAGCACCACCTCACGTACAACACTCAAAGCATCGCATTAAATTCGAAAAGTACACGCGCCAATAATAGAGATCGCGTTCCTTCCGTCAAAGATCGAAACGCTCCGGAAAGAAAATCCGCGTGGAAATCCGTCAAAGACGTTCTCCTCGGTGGAAACGAGAAAGCTAAAGAGTTCGGTTGTCAGGAAAACGTTACTCACCCTTCGCCGCGCAGACAAACGGTGGATTTTTAGTCGAGGGACGGGCGAACAAATCAAACGAACGCGATGAAAAGCGCCGAATCTCAATGGAGACTTTGATCCCGGGGAAATTTACCTTTTCCCACCTTTGAACGATCTCAATCAAGCTACGCGGCGGTACCCCCCTCCCTGAATCGCGCACGTTCCGAAGCGATAAACGGTACACGTTCAAGGATTTTCGCGATACCGGAGCGGGATTTAGTTGAGCGTGAAATTGATCTCTCTATTTCGCCGTGGCAGGATATAAATAGAAATTAGACTCGACCGGTGCGTGCTGCTAATTGAAAAATTGAGTTATACACAATGCGTCCAGGCGATATGGAAACGGTGCCAGTAACGACTCCATTGTATTCGCGGATAAGCTAATTGGATTTTTTTTAAGGAGGGATAATGAAGGATTATTGGTTATTAAACATAACGAGTGGGTATTATATTGGTTTGTTCGTCAAGTAATTTCATATCTTTACCATTAGAATGATTAATCGTATTTTTAACTATCCATGTTTATTCTGAGTAGTATTATTGTATATGATTGTATGATATACTTTGACAGTTGAGATTTCAAGGTTTTCTTGTAAAAAGAATGGTCAACGTATAATTCAATTTTATTGAGAAATTGAATTATTCATATATCATAGGAAATAACTTTTCGAACAACCTAGAATACGAGGAGCAAGTGATGAAATGTATATCAAATGAAGAGAAAATTATCGTATGCTAAAAATGTTTAAAATAATTCATTATTGAAATACTATATCCAAGCCTTGTATCGACAGTATTGAACTAAATATTCACCACCATTTCAGAGTCATCTTAATACCGGAAATATAGACTAAGCCAGACACTAAATAATTTAGAAAAACAACTGGATTAGACCACTCGAGCATCGTCCACTCATCGATTTTAATTATCCCACAGAAAAATCACGGACGTCACAGGGTTCAAGAGTCTCCAACCGACGCAAAGATTGCGGCCCCGATTAAAGACACGTGTCTCCGTTTCCTTTTAATTCTAACGCAACTCCGATGACAAGCGCGTTTGAGTAAGCGTTGTAAATAAACGATCGCGTAAATTTAACCAACGGCGTGCCGCTTTTATTTTCGCGTCGAAGAGAAATCGGAGTGTCTCCGTAGCCTATCGACCGCGGTTAATTATAGGTGGCGGTGCCCGTCATATATTTTTAAACCGAAAACATTCACGACTGATAGGAAGTCAGGCAATGTCAACTTTGATCCATGCGTAACAACGTTGCGAATTTATCGACTCTAAGTATAGGGAGAAGGTATTCGAAGGACGAGTGCTCTTTGAACAGTTTGAAATTCTCGCCTGTTGCACGCGAGGAGGCGCGCGTCGATTCAAAATGGAGCGCACTCGATGTCCGCAATAACCTCCACAGTGGTCGAATTCTTTGGATTATAGCGCTTAATTAGATAATTCATTTTCATGTAATTGTATATTTTAGATCCCTTAATATTTTTATTCTGCGTTTTAACTGTGGTCTACATTCTATACTCTATATGCTGTATTTTATATTTTAACTCGGGCGAGCTTTACCTGCAGAAAAGACCACACCTGAATATATTCGGGTGAAAATAAATACGATTTATGGTATGTAGAAGCGCAGATTACAGATGGACAACTCTGTGTAAATTTTTGTACTAAAATTAATCAGTAGATATCAACTTTCAATCTCATTTTGGGCCCGAAATGGCTTTCACGAAGGATAAATATGTTCGGTAAATAAAATTCGTTCATAAAAAAAGAAGAATGTGTTATTTTCTCCATTTTGTAATTTTTTAACGATTACCGAAGGGGTTAATTATATCTTATATTCTAATCATCACTAAGATCCTCGATCCTAAATTCAATATTCTCTTTTCAATTCTCAATATATATTGCCTTTAATTTCCCTTCATCTCAATGCTCACCCAAAAAATTCTCGTGTAAATTCCCTCGATTCTTCCTACAAAATTCACCGCAATTTCTACCACCAAGGCAGCTCATCGTCAACCTAACTGTAAATTAACCATCGCCTATTTGCAATTTCAAAAAATTCCCTCAAATCTACGAGCCTAACCACGGCGACAGTCGTTGCTGCAGCGAAGGCATTCCCCCTAATTGTTTTATCATCGTTCCCTTGTGAAGTTTGCCGACCCGCGCTCTAACGGAACCGAAGTATTAACGAGAAGATATTGCCAGCATCCAGCGTGGAAGGAATCGACGGCGGCGTTTTGCAGTCGACTGCGCTCGGCGTTATGCACGGCCAAAGAAGGCGACGCCGGGAGCTAGTGCAGGTTATGAAAAAATTACCAGACGCAATTACCGGGCGTCGAGGAGAAAAACAACGAAGCATGCGAGTACAATCGCGGCCGATATCGAATGTCGCTACGGTTTTATCGCGGTCTCGCTGTCGGATCGAACAAGGTATAAGGCGAGCGCGAGCCACGAGGGACTTAAGTGCGTTTTGCATAGATATTGTCGGTCAAATGAACGACTTCCGGCCAGCTGTGGACCACGGATGCCGTCGATCTTCGATCGCTTCGGTATCACAGGCCTCTCTTCGTCTCGAGGAAAATGTACCGTTACGATAATGCGTCACCGTTTTTTCCTAGTTCCTGGCGAATCAGGCGAAAATGGTCTTTTGGCACGACGAGGATCGTTAACTCTTAATTGGCTCGGTGAATCGTACGATTATTGACGCTACTTTTTAGTCGCTATTGGCGTTCAATTTCTGCGGAGTTATTTATTTTAATTTATGCGCATATACTTAGTGGTATGTTAAGTGAGTTGTTTACGCGTGTAACTGGGATGTTCAATTATAAGTATGGAGATTTTGCTGGCGTTTCTTAGTTATTTCGAGGGGTACCGAGTGCCTCGTGCGTTTGTATATTATATGTATATATTTTGTACTTGGTACCATTTTTTGTACCATCGTCACACTTCAAACGGTTTCGTTAGAAGTGGAAACTTTCGACGCTCATTTGCGCAACCCAAATTTCTCTTGACCCCTGTTAATTATTCTCCAGAGGCGAGGCGGTCCCCGATTCTCTTTTCTCCGTTATCGCTGGTCATTTCTCGTGGACGAGTGTGAGTGCTCCTTTATTGGGCCTGTAACACAGGGGCCTGATGCAACGAGCCGCGAAGGCGTGAGCCGCGTGGGCGTTCGCTGTGCTCTCCTCGTGCTCTCTGCGCACGCGTGCACAGTGTGGGTGAACGAATGTAAGGGGTGCCTCTAGGGGACTAACTACCTTGAACATGCCAAAATAGGGGGAATTTTTGCGGGAATTTTTAGTGTCAAAATTAAACGCGCGTTGAAACGAAAATGAACGTACTTCAGAGCCTCCAACTACTGTGGACCCTCAGAAACACGAGGACCCTAATAGTTTTGAATCCCTGAAAACAGGAGATTTCTAAAGATCTTGCACTCCCCAAAATAAGAAGGTCCTAACTACTTTGGATCCCTAAAAATACAAGGCCACCAACTATCTTGAAGACCAAAATATACGAGGCCCCCAACTATCGTGAACCCACCAAAAATACGAAGCCCCTAACTATCGTGAACTCCTAAAAACAGGAGGTTTCTAAATACCTTGCACTACCAAAAGTACGAAGCTTTTAATTACTTTGGACCCCAACTATCTTGAATCCCTCAAAATACGAGGGATCTAAGTATCTTCAACCCCCACAAACACGAAGCTCCCAACTATCTTGAACCGCTAAAAATACGAAGCTCCCAACTATCTTGAACCTCCACAAACACGAAGCTCCCAAATATCTTGAACCTCCACAAACACGAAGCTTCCAACTATCTTGAACACCCAAAAATACGAAGCTCTCAACTATCTTGAACCCCCACAAACACGAAGCTTCCAACTATCTTGAACACCCAAAAATACGAAGCTCTCAACTATCTTGAACCCCCACAAACACGAAGCTCCCAAATATCTTGAACCTCCACAAACACGAAGCTTCCAACTATCTTGAACACCCAAAAATACGAAGCTCTCAATTATCTTGAACCCCCACAAACACGAAGCTTCCAACTATCTTGAACCGCTAAAAATACGAAGCTCCCAACTATCTTGAACCTCCACAAACACGAAGCTCCCAACTATCTTGAACCTCCACAAACACGAAGCTTCCAACTATCTTGAACACC